>NW_028230587.1:0-64557 GCF_043228905.1 Azolla caroliniana
ATCAAAAACCGATGCCTTACCGCTTGGCTATACTCCATACAGTGGTAACCAAGGAAGAGAAGCAAAGCTCAGAGAACGGAATTTGCTTGCTGGGCGCAGCAAAGTAGTGAAAGACTGGCGAGTTAGGTATGGCAAGTAAATAGGCTTAGTAGGGCTCGAACCTACAATATTACCGTTATGAGCGGTACGTTTCAACCAATTAAACTATAAGCCCACTGCTGGCTGGCTGGCTGGCTGTTAGCCCTCTCAAGTAATGGAGTCGATGGATCTGTTGAGGGCAAAGCAGCCATATTTTTCTCCTTGAAAGATTAAGGACATAAACTTTTCAAATAGCTACACCTGGTTCTGGACCGATTGATGTGGATACAGAAGAGCAGGATGTGCTACCCATCATGGATAGCATAGTTCGAGCAACACTGAACTGAAAGGTATGACTGAAGTGTAATCGTTTTGTTGGCAGGCAAATAGACGACATATTCCTAGGGGGTTTTTTACCGATGCAGCACGCACGAAAAAATCGACTCGACTTTTCTTCGATGATTTAGACAGAGATTTCACCACCTACCACGAGTGGAATGGCAAGGTTCTGCCAGGACACCCAGCGGCAAGACAACCGTGAAAGGAAAGGCAGGGCCAAAGGATTATCATCCATCTCAGCCAGCGCGGAAAGAAAAGAAAAGAAGAGCTCTGCTTGCTCTTTTTGACAATAATTTCGCTACTCCAGTCATGGGCAGCATTATTACATGCATAGGGCGGACCCGAGCTCTTTTCGCTGCAGTTTTCCCTACGGCTTTCCTCCCCTCCTTTGGAAGTGTCAGCTAACTCCTGGAATCCCCCTTTCCCTCCTTCTAAGAAAACCATGCTCGGTTAGATCAGTGTGGACTGATGTTTCGTTCCACTGCTGCTGGAAAAGCCGCCAAATTCGTCACTGACTGGAGAGCGGGAACGACTCACTATCTCGTCTTATTCTCAGAGGCGAGAATGCTCTCAAATGGCTAACGGTGCTTTCAACTAAAGTTCCATTTCTTAACACAGCGAGGCTTATACTGTTTATTCGTACGACAATGCGCGACGCTCCACTATCCCATTGAAAAAGGATTCCGCAATCATTTACGTACTTAAACGCAGACTGAGTAATAGTAATTCATGCCATTCCTCGGGCTCAGACCACAGAGCTTCCTAGGAACTGGGAAAATGCTATAAATCTGTTTAAATAGCTTCGCTTTTTGCCCTAAAAGTCGCTCTGAAAATGTCACTTAGAGTGTTTTGACTAAGGGAAACAAAACCCACTAGACGAACAGCTACTAATATTTCCTCATTATATATTATTATTCATTCCAAACTCAAAACGCTAGAAATTGAAATAGCAAATAAAATCAATTCGCGCGTAAATCGTACTTATATTCTGTTGCTCTTCCTTGTCTGTTCTCGATATTCATGGCAGTTTCTTGGCCTTCATGCAGGCAAGCAAAAGGGCGGGCGCCACCAGCATGCATTTCTGGACTCGTGCCCGAAGAAAAGAAGCGGGCGGTAAGAAGCGGTTTTCATCATCCGGCGGGAGTGAAAAGAAAAGTTAGGTCGGGAGGTAGTGCACGCTCGCTGGTCCTGATATCAAAATTCTCGCCTTCGTGCCGTGTGTGTCTGGTTTCAATGAATTCCGCATGAAGGGGTGCGTGCGCGCAGGCAACAAGCCTGCCCTGGCAATTCCGGCCATAATCTGCGTGCGGTTTTCATCATCATGAAGGCCTTCATGATGAAAAAGGGGTTGGCGGGTTTGATGAACCGGTTGGTTTTCATCCGGATGAACCGGTTGGTTTTCATCCGGATGAACCGGCGGGTTAGCTTGCCCGTGAGGGCAGGCAGCTCTTTGTCCGCACGTATGTCGCCCGGGGAACCGGGCGGGGGATCTGCTGGATTTCTATCTAATGTGCCAATCTGTATACGAATGGAGACGATCGGACTTGAACCGATAACTTCATACTTGCAAAACATGCGTTCTACCGATTGAACTACGCCCCCATCCTCGTTCCATATGCAACACGTATCATATGGGCAAACACTGCTTGCTTGCTTGCTTGCTTGCTTGCTTGCTTGCTTGCTTGCTGCGGGAGGAGCTATTGTTTATACGTGCGTGCGTGCGTGCGTGCGTGCGTGCCCCCCTTTCTTCTTTTTACAGAGTTTAGGCTTTATCTAAGACATCCCGTCCTGTCGAAACTATGTCATACATAAAGGTGTGTCGTTGGCAGGTTCACTTTTGGTTTACCACTTCGATCGTATCGGCGCTAGAGAGAAGTCGCTTTCTCGAGAGCCGGCTACCTCATCATCTTGAAACTTCATTCCGCTCCTCTGGCCGCCTTACCCTGTTCTCTGCAAGAACCCCAAGGAGACGGGTTGTTGATTGCGCTTGCTTGATTGGCACCTCTAGTACGACACATCTTTCAGAATACGAGCGAATGCTCGGATCAGTAGATTCGAGCTCCTTATTCAGGAGTTGAGAAGTACGCAGGGCGGGCCTGCCGCTCGGCTATGACCTCGTTTCTTGAGCTAGAGGGGAATTTCACGAAATGGGTTGGCAAGAGCAGCAGACAGCAACTCGTATCACTCTCGTAATTCAGAGAAGAGAAAATGGGATTCGAACCCTCAACTTTTGCTCTTAGAGATCATTATTCCGGGAACCACTCTCCCAAACTAAATAGTTATTTCCCTACGTAGGAAAGTTCCAATGCGGGGTCTGGATCCAGTCGAGGCGCCGAGAGCCGCAGGCGTACCGCGTATTCTATTTACCAGTTTCTCCGGAAGGTCATGTCTGGGAACTTTGACTTGATAGTGTAGTGTGACGAGGCGAGAATTCTCGCTTTCCAAGAGAGAGTTGGTCAAACCCAACCCTAATTGCTCGGATAGCAACCAATGCACATTGCTGAGTGATAAGGTGGTTTTCCATGCTTGCTGCGAAGAGGCTTGCTTTCCTGAAAAAGCCGCTGTATACAGTGATTCTCAGACCACGCAGTATCAAAAGCTCTATCAGATATGTATAAGAAGACCCTGTTTGAGTCATTGGGTCATCCGCTGGTTCATCCTGAGTTCCTGTTCAAGAACCTTATAGCGGAGCTATATTCTCACTGTACGACAATAGAACCCTAGCGCTACTAAAGACCATCAAGGTGGTAGATGACATTAAGATGCAGTATAGTATTATGCGGGTACATCGAAACAGCAGCAGAGCCAAGGGAGTATCTTGAAAAGCAGCTGGGCTTCAAGGCCCCTAAAGAAGAGATATATAACGCGTATCATTGGGTGCCGCAAGAAAAGAAAAGAAAAGAAAAGAAGGGGATCCTATTCCTTCCTGTTGAGCACTCCTTTTTCTTGAAGAAGTGGAAAGAGAGGTTGTCCCCCCATTGTAGGAGCGAAGAAAGCTAGTAATTTTCACGCACGAAGGAAAGTCCTAGTAGATCACTACAATGTCGTAGTGACATCTTTGTGTGGGTTTGTAATCGATAAAGTGTACGGTAATTTCGATTACTTTAAACAAGCCATAAATCTTAAGATGAAACAGTGCTGCTTTCAAATTACATGTAGCGACGACAGAGCCGCTGGAGAGGAGAGGAGAGGAGAGGAGAGGAGAGGAGAAAACTATGCGTTGACATAAATTAGAAATCACTATTAAAATATTTTCGTGGTCTTATCTACCACTTAGGGATCCTTCAGGCCGGCCGGAGTTCACTATACTCCGGTCACCTATTATTTTCTTTCGAGAACCAGTCCAAGCAACCTAGATATGTTTGCTATTAATTGCTGTAGTTTATTTGATCTTCAATTTTGTTGGTTGTTGGGCATAAGTACAATACCCACGCCGAAAGTTCACGCTAACTTGCGTCCTGGACATATCGTCACGTGCTGAGATATTAAAAGAAGAGTCGGATATTGAATCATTCGGCCCTTTCTTGTGCAATCTGTCGTCTTGGCAGGATGGAGGCCTTGGACCTAGTATTTGAAAGTTTAAGGCTGTTTATTCTGTCTTTTCAGACATCATTAGGGCACTGGAAAGGGTAGTACTTGATATACGCCAGATACCGATGGTTACTGGTTCCAGTCCTCGGCTGTTCCAGACTTCGGGGCCTAATGCCTAAGGAGGACTTGGTTCACTAGCTTTTCTTCAGGAAAATCTGGTTAGCTCGTCGAAAGACGCTAGGGGGCTCATGTCGCTACTTTTTGAACCTAGAAGCTGGTGGCCAGGTAGTTGCGAGCTGTTACGGCCGTCGGAATCTTTTTCTGACTTTTTGATTCGTAACGCCTTAAATCTCTAAATTTAGTTTAAGGAAGAAGAAGAAGAAGAAGAAGAAGAGGTTGGGCAGAAAGCAGCTTGAGCCTGTTGGTTTTTAGCTATTCGGCGTACAAATAGGCAGTGCGTGGATAGAATTGTTGTCAAAGGACTTCAACAACAACAAGGTGCCTCGATCTCCGGAATGCCCTTATTTATTATAGGGCGTAAATAGAATAAATAGGTGGGAAACTCTCCCAGCAGCCCAGGCAAGGATCTCTCTCTCTTTTCCTAGTACCGTTATTTCCCTTCAGGTAAGGTATTCCAGAGGTATTCCGTTAGAAAGACAATCCATTTTTTATGTGATGTGACACATGATTTTTCTCATTAATTATGAAACACTCGATTCCTCTGTTATTACTTCATTTCCCACGACTATCTGTCATATTTCCCTTGATTACAAACCTATTCTTTGCTTAGCATTTAAGAGAATGTGAGATACCACCTTTCAATACAATAATTGTACAGGTTAGAGTATAAGGACAAAAATCATTTACCAATGTAGGTAAAGTGACCGCCTCAAATCAAAAAGGTATGATGATGAAACTTACTAAAATTATTTACCAAAAAAGAAACCACCATGTAATGTAAGGTGCGATACGTAACGGCAGACGGCGTTGCAACGAACCAATAAGCTAAGCGTGGCAGATTTGTTTGCAATATAGAAAAGAACGGTTTGGTGACGAAACCAAACCGTTTCTCTTTCCATGTCAATGAAGGTTTATTGCATCATTCAAATGAATACGAATCGGGATTATAGGGACATAAGCTTATAAAATAACTACACCTGATTCTAAACCAGTTGATGCAAATACGATCGAAAGAAGAGCGAGATGTGCTAATAGCAAGATACCCCTCATGGATAGCATGGTCCGAGCAAAGCCACTCGAAATCTTGACTGAACTATAACCAGCCATCATATTAGCAAATAAACATATTCCTAAGCTTAGTGCACGAAAACGATAGAGGATTAACTCCGAAAATACTGGGAAAGGCGCTAACGGTGGAGGTACACCCGGCAGTAATAAGAGACTGAAAGGATGAGGCCCATGTGTTTAAGACCCCACTACGATAGTTCCAAGAGAAAGAGAGAATAGAGAACCCAAAATAATAATAGAATGACTTATTACCATAAAACTATAAAGTACCATACCTTACAAATTACGAAATAATGGAAAGGTAAAAGTAACGAGGATCGGGAGAGAAGACTATTATTTCGAAACGCCACTAATTTATTCGTTCACTAGATTGGGCACGAAATCATAAGTCATCTCCACTAGGGATTACCAAGCATTCAGTACTAAGTGTCCTCCATTCGAGGTCACCAAGTGAACTAGGAGCGGGATTAAACTGGTAGTGGGTGACATAGATGGAGAGGAATTGATAAATAAAAGATACGGATTTCCTATATGGATGGAAATCGATAGAATAATGGCAGGTTATTCCGGTAGACTGTAAGCCGTGATGAATTGAAGGGTTTTGTTCCAACATGCATGAAAGAGGGTTGTTCTTAACGTTTATCAATTTTTCGGACTAGCTCTGTTGAAGAGCTCGTATGAGAGTTGGCTCAACCTAGCCCCAACAATGGCAGAATATTTCCGAGATGTCAACGAGCAAGCTGTACCTTTATTCATTGACAACATCTTCCGCTTCGCCCAAAATCGCGGAATCAGAAGTCTCTGCTTTCTTTTTGGCAGGTAGAATGCCGATGAAAACCGCTTCTTCGGCCGTCAAGCAAGCAAGCAAGCAAGCAAGCAAGCAAGCCGTGGGTTATCAACTGGTTCTTCCCGGCCGGCCAGGTCTCTATAGGAAAGAATTCCAGATCAATAACTTCCATTCAAGCGCACCTGCGGATGATCTGACTGACCTAGCCCCCGCTACAACCATTTGCACACCTAGATGCTACTACTGCGCCGCTTTCGAGAAGATTAGCAGAAGAATATCTATGCGGCCCATTCATTCGTCTTCATGAGGCGGTGAGGGCCAAAAAAAAAGCCAAGACAGCTTCGGAGCGAACTCTGTTACCAGAGCCGAGAACAGCTTTAGACAATTCCGTCAGGCACCACGAAGGGCTGGCTTGAGAAGTATCGCAAGACTTGACTTTCTGCGCCCTACTCTCAATGAGTCAAACTCTCCGTATCCATTACTCTTTTACAATCGATTATTTGATAGATCTGGAATGTGATGAGATACACTCTAATCATCTCATAGGACCGCCCCGATGAAAACCAGCAGACCTAATCACCTTACGATGGTTAGCGGAATTCTCTCTCGGTAAATTGGGTCAATGAGACCATCGGCGTTCGTTTCAGAATCGGATAGTTACACGTCCCACATCCACTAGTCGCCGGGCCACCGAACATTGCTTCAACCATAAGGCAGCCAGAAAATTGGACCTTTAGTTTAGTTAGGTTTTCATCGCTTTCCGCACGCCTGGTAGAAAGCGGGTCGACCTTCCCCCCATTTACTTTATTTCATAGAAGCAATAGCGGCATGTATAGTGCTCGGTCTATCTAATTTGTATCGGAACGAAAGCAGCAGCAATGAACCGCTTCATCCGCGAGTCTTCCATCGACAAAGGACTGGCTCTGGCTCACGACGAATGCAAGCTGGAAAACACGGAACTCGGTACTTGGTTAGTGAAACCATGCATGAAAAATCAAGTTACCTACTACTGGATTCGAACCAATGACTTTCGCCGTATGAAAGCGATACTCTAACCCCTGAGTTAAGTAGGTTGGGCAGTTTCATAGCAGCCAGCCCGTTTCATCGAGCCTCGGAAGTCAAGGCGGCCATTCTATCTACAAGATTTTCTGTCAATTCCTGCAGACTGTTCAAGGAAACTCGTGGGGTGGGTTCCTGCTTTCCCTCAATGCCGAGCTGCTCTTTACGGCCCGGTAAGAATTCAATAAATTGAGTAGTTGCACCTGCTGGTATAATAAGATATCCGTCTGAACTCCTACATCAATACCATCCATGTCGGTCTGGGTCGCAACATCAATAACATCATCCACACCTTGATCCTTACTACCTTTCTCAAGAGGTTGGTTGTCGGCAACGTCGTTGTCAGAGGCCTATCAAGTGACATTATTTCATTGACTACTTTTTTCCGCCGCTAACGGCCAACGAAAGAAAGAACTGCCATAAATATCAAGAACAGACCTTGTGTTGGCAAAGAAAGCCAACGCAAGTCCCTCTAATGCTGCTTTGAAGGCATTTTCTTGAAACCTATCTTAGTTGACGAAACGAAGCCGTATATCCTTCGTCTCCTAGCTAAAATCTTTGGAATCATCATATTACTTTTACCAGGAGTAGTCTTTCCAGTGTCAGTCGAACGTAAAGTCATGGCTTCCATGTAACGTTGAAAGGGTCTTAATGTGGTGGGATCATCTGGGTTGTTATAACTCTTAGCGGATGGTTTGAAATCAATTTTAAAAGAACCTATTCCACCTCCAAGTGCTAATTTCTTTCTTTCTGTAATGGTTCTGGTAATTACATCTACGGTGCGCCGTGCGAGGCTCGTTTTCTTTCCGGAAGAATACCCTTCTACAACCAACATAGATGTTTGACTTGGAAGTATATACGGCGGGCCAATACAACATCTTGGGCTAATAATCCATCGAGTTCGCGAGCAGTTAGTCGGAAAGGGGCGAAGCCGGGCAAAGCGGTTTCCCCGGTCCCCGAAGGAAGGACGGCTTAGCCCTCCTCGGTGGTGTCTCTCAGCTGATGCGAGAAAGGTTAGATTGACTCACTTGGTACGTACCTACTGCCTGAGTAAGGGCTACGTATCCCGAACAGAATACGTCAGTATGTGTGTGGCGGAGTAATCCAGGGCCCAGTTTGGGCGAAAGCCTTGACTTCCACATGAAGCGGTCAAGGTTGCCGGACAGCCAGCCACAAGTAATTCCAGCATAGGAACTGACTTAAACAATCGAGCAGGTGCGCAAAGACCTGTAACCATTGGGTGCTCTGACGGGGCGAAGCAGGGAAGTGCGTAGCGCTTACTCCGTCCTCGAAAGGCAAAGACACGAAAAGAGAGCAACCACGGGAAGTAACCGCTTCGCATTGTCTAGTAAACGATGCGCGGTCTCAGAGGTCGCATAGTAGCGAGGGAGGAATGCCAGAAACCTGGCCGAGCCGCGAAGGCAACTAGTCAGAACAAACCTTAGTTCAACGCGGCCAGTACGTATGCGGCCGGCCGGCGTTGAGAATAAGGAACAATTCTTCGAAACGGAAGGGACGGCAATACTCTCAGCAAGCAAGCAAGCAAGCAAGCAAGCAAGCAAGCAATTAAGGTGTTCCGAGTGAGAGCTGTATGACAAAAGATTGCCACGTACGGTTTGGAGGGCAGCATTGACTGACCCCTATTTAAGTTTGGTTGCTCGGGCTGTTACACTTTCTGATTATGGTATGGTATTGTCGGATCCAAATGTAGGTACATTCTATCTATTTGCTATATCTTCTCCAGGGGTTTATGGGATTATTACAGTGGGTCGGTCTAGTAGGGCGGCCGTTCAGTCACCTGTGGTACTAAAGCAGCCAGCCCGGCCCGCCCATGTGGTCAAATTGTTTGTAGTGTGGAATGATCTGCTCTATACAGGGTGTAGGGCTCTTCGACAGAACTAGTAATAGGCTTGACTCGCGATTTGAAGGGTAGGGGGGGTTCTTGTGTAGGAGGCTAAAAGGGGATAGGGATACGTTCAAAGAAGTTCAGGAAGAAAGGAAGAGCATGCCGTAAAAGCATGGTTGAAGGTCGATCCTGTCTTCCCAGGGAGTACCTAACAACACCATGTGGAAGAACCAACCTTGTGGATCAGGATGAGGTGCCGTCCTAGCGAATTGAAGTCTCCTTGGGTAGCCAACGACCTACAGTTATCCTTGTACCTCTGTGCCGAGCGAACGACTGTACGCTGTCTTGTTTTCTGCCAGCTGGGATTGCTTGCCGGCCAGATCGGATTGGAGCAACCATTGCATGAAGGCACATTACCCATCCTCTTGGGGACAAGAGACTGAACGACATCCCGATTTACTGCATTCCAGGACATCTGGGATGAGAGCCGTAGGTGATACCGGCGAAACCCAGCCAGATTTTGTTCTGGCAGGTAGTCAGAGGACTCATAGTACCCGCCCCGAAAGGGGCCCCTCACGCACGCACGGGGAAGACGCTAGTTTTCAGGGAAGAGGAAAGTCTTTATTTCTTTTTCCACGTTGTTTTCTTCTAGCAGCAGGAAAGGAGTCTGGATGTCTGCCTAGCTTCGGCAGATTCTACTCAACGCAATCTGCAAACTCGAATCCCCGAAACCTGACTCAATGCGGAATAGAATTGATCGTCGTTTGGTGGATCTCCAGCAAGCAGTTTTAACTAAAAGAACAGGACATACCACAAAATTCAGAGAGAGAACACGAAGCGATCGATCTGCTTACCGAGGGCTAAGGCTAGACCGCAGGACCTGGATTTATGACGTCCGGCCCGCTCCTCTCGAGTCCTGCCTGCTGGGAACGAACCACGAGGACGACCGCCAAGAACGGGCGTACTCGAGGGGGGCCAGAACCAAGCCCAAACGGGACGGAAGGGTACGGAGCGAGGTATTATAAAGCATTGCTTTATGGCGGCCGAAGAAAAGAAAAGAAAAGAAAAGAAGCGGTTTTCATCATCATGCATGAAGGCGCGCGCGCGCGCCGGTTCATCATGAAGGCGCTGAGTCAGAATTTTCCACTCCGCTAAACTAAAGAGGACGACAGAGAAGCAGGAGACGACGAACCCCTGCAACTACGTCGGACCTCTCGGAGTGAAAAAGAAAGCCAGATGGTGGTAGACTATCACGTACGGCTTTGCCCTCCCCGCCAACCACGTGTCAATGTGCCTCTACGGAAGGAACATCGACGGGCGGGTTTCCCGGGCGATCTAAAGCAAGTTGTTGGGGTAGAGAGCCGTATGCGCGGCGACGTGCTCGTATGGTTCGGAGAGGACTCAGCGTACACTGATCCTGTTGATTGGTGGAAAAGCAGCTTCACTCCTTATTCCAAATATGCTTTTTCAGGAGTATCATGATTTGCCGTCTAAATGGTTTTGTACGAAGTATCTATTGGTCCTATTATCATTACTGCACTAATTTGTGTAGGTTTTTGTAATTTTAGTGAGATTGTCATAGCGTAAGAGCAGATATGGTTTCGCATTCTCTTGTTCTCCGTATTGATTCTGTTTTCTATCTTTCGCTCAGTAGAAACTAATCGAGCTCCGTCTGATCTACTAGAAGTAGAAGTTGAATCAGTCGTGGGCTATAATGCGGAATATCTTTTAATGGGATTTGCTCCCTCTCTTTCGGGAGAATATGCTAATACGATCTTAATGAGGTGCGGAGCCTTGCATCCGACATTCGTTGGGCTTCCGCTCCCTGCAGGAGCCAGCGTCCCCTCAAGGGCTTTGTGCAGTAAACTCCTCCGGGCGACGATCTGAAGACTAGTAGGTCCCGCGAAGCTTTCGAAGAGGGGTAGCCTGGTGTGTAAGCACAGCAATGAACCGCGAACCCGTCGGACGACCTATCTAAGATTAGGAGGATATCTCAGGTGGTTATCCCGCAACTCTTCCCCAGACCTATACTATCGAATGCTCATATGGGAAAGTGCGCTCTTAGGTCTGGAACCAGGGAGGGTTGCTCCGAGAAATCCCTTCTCGTTTCCTCCAGGGGGTGCGGACACACTTGCACGGATTACAGGTGACGGCTACAAAGATGGCGGGGAAGGAAACAGTACCCGACATCCAGGGATGAATGTAAACTCATTGGACAGGGGTAATCATTCTGGTCCTGGGAGAGAAGACTCACCAACAACAGTGGTAGACACTAGTCTGAAAGGCTAGCAAAACAGAATCACCGAGACAACGGCAGCCCCATGTACTCCTGTTGCGGACGAGAGACTGCTTGCTTGCTTGCTTGCTACTGGCGTCCCATGAGCAAATTGAGTCTGAACCAGGCGACTTAACCCCCAGCGAAGAGGGATTTCTGCTGAAAACTTGTTCGTTACGTTACGTTAAAGGGGATCTTTTTGGAATGGTCGGAGAAAGACTCGCTGCGCCTCTTGTCAGGCGCCTTGCTCGAGCCCGCGGGAGAAGTGATGGTACTGTTTATTTCCAAAAATTCGTTCTCGGAGTCAGAAGGTAAAGCACCGTATCTCACAGCTCCCTACTAACGCTCCGCTATCAATTCCAAGTTAGAGGAGGGAGGAGTACCCTGGTCTGGTAGCCAACCCACTTTAATGCTATCGCATTCTCTCTGCTGGGTTAAAACCTAAAGAAAGTGTGCTTATCAGCAGCAAGCACAAACCCGGTTGGTTGTTTTCAGCTGCCCTTTCTGTAGGTTGAGTGGCTTCAATCTCTCCCCCCGGCAGGCAGGCAGGCAGGCAGGCAGGAACTTTCTCGCTCGGCCTTTGACCACCTACCTCTCATTGTTCTCCTGGGGACTCACTCACTTTAGAGATTTTTCTCCGTCTATGCGGGCTCTAAGCCGATGAACCGGTTCATCATGAAGGCCTTCATGATGAAAAAGGGGTTGGCGGGTTTGATGAACCGCCTTGTAGGCCAGCCTGAACTGTAAGTCGATCCCACTCTGCTGCTGCTGTGCCAACCACCACCGAGACATCCATGCGAGAGAGAGATCGGATTCGAAGACCTAAACGTTGCATTGGTTGGAGAAGAGGAAACTCAATATTCCCGGGACGGAGCCGTATGACGCGAGAGTGTCACGTACGGTTCTTTGAGAAGGGTGTGGATACACCTATTGGGCTAAGGGCCACAGAGCCGCGCCCTCACTCTCCTAGTCTATGTACACCGCCTTTCCCGGGAGGTTGGCCATCCATTTTAGATCTTCCTAGTTTCCAGGGAATTCCGGGCTCAATCTGGTTTGGCACAAAGGTTATTTTCTTTCCGTTCGTATATATATGGGTTTGCGCAGCATTTCTATGACATTGTTATGATTAACCAATGAGACTTGGACGGAAAGTCTTCCCGCCTTTATCATTAGCTCGGGTAGTTTCTGTATTCGGCGTTCCAGTAGCCTTTGACTGGCTACCTCAATGAATTGAGCATACTGTGATGTTGAACGTCATAATTAATGGGGTTCTGGTCGGAAGAAAACGGCGTCCAGACCCCTCTCACGCACGCCCGCCGATGGAAATTTCGTAAACAGAATGCCGCCTTGCGATCGTCCGATCGATGCTTCTTCGAGGGTGAGAGCACCGACCGGGAAAATAAAAGGAGGAAAGAACCGATACCCCAGCTACTACGGCGCGCGCCTCCCAGATCACAACAATATCTTCTTCTTTTGCTAGGCTTACGGCAGACGCCCTCGGCATAATCGCAATGGACGGCCCTAGGTACGGTAGTGGCGAGTCCAGGTTGCTTGACCTAAACGATTTACCGCCAACCGAAAGGTAATCGTTCGGTTATGTCAAGGGGTGAGTGCTGTGTCAAGCGGGCGGATGCATGATGAACGCTTTTCGGGGCCGCACGCAGAAGGAAAAACACAGATTGCGAAATACGCCTACCATAAATTAATTGCTTCGTCATTGTAGAAGGGCAAAACGTCACAAAACATGTACTTGAGCTTCGAATTAATGTCTCTAAAAGTTTGGGGTACGCCCGCGTGTTTCGACAAGAACACTAAAAAAACCTAATCTGGCTTTATGCAAGATAGCCAAGGCACGTTCAAGCAATTGAAGGAATATCATTGCTCACATCTTTGGCGAGGGTTATAATTCATAGGAGCATCCTGCGGTTACGGCTAGAGGAGGTAGAGTGAAAGATTCGTTAGGTGTGAATTATCATCGTATTCGAGGAGTTAAAGATTCGTAGGGAATCCCGGATTGAAGATGAGGCAGACTAAAACATGGTACAGAGAAACCTAAGAATTCGATACGAATAAAAAGGTCAAATCAGGGAATGGTTGCTTTTCTCGCTCATCGCCTTCAGACCGGTTTAATTTTTCGGGAAGACTTTCAGAATGACCGGCGGAAACTTTTGGAACGGAAAGCCATCCGCTTCGATCCCATTGCAAATATTTCTGCGCCCATCTAGCAGGGCTTTTGTCACCCAGACCCAAGGGAGGCCGTGAAGGAAGCACATACAGCTGCTCGGAGAGATTAAGCTACATCTGGGGAGTGGATAATAAACAAAAAAGATTAATCAAGAAATTAGTCCACTTTTGTATGATTGATGGTAAAAGAACAAAATCTCGTGTTATTGTTTCCTAAACTTCTTCTCGTCTTTCCTGAACTGAACCCGATGTTCATGTTATCACACTCCTGGCTAACGCCATAGAGAATGTCAAGCCTACTCGCGAAATCAAGAAAGTGAGAATCGCAGGGACTACTCGTAATGTACTCAAGATTATTGCCAAAGAACGTTAAGAAACCTTAGCTTTTCGTCGGATCATGGAAGCAGCTGTCAAATGACGTACTATGAGCAGAAATAGCCAGAGCTTGGATTAATGTTCATCTGCTGAGATACCGGATGCTTATCAAAGAAAGGGAAATGTTCGTAAAAGAAGGGATGATCTTCATAAACCGGCAGAGGCCAATAGAAGTTTCGCGCATTATAGGTGGCGGTGAACCATTGAAAACATGTAATGAGCTGGGGTCAAGAGCTGTTAGACACTTTAGCAGCACACACCCTACATCGCAGAATCGAGTAATTGGTAATCCATCGTTCGAATGCTTAATGATTCTAATATTGACAATGAGACCTGCCAAAAAAAAAGAAAGCGAGAATTCGATTCTGGTGTGAATTTGGTGCTACGTGAATTTAATGAAGAAAGTTCGCACTCCCTTCCCTACTGATAATTGGGGGCATCTGAGCCCGCCCCTCGGACATGGGGGCACAAAAGCAGCACAAAAAGCACTATACCCTCCCTGTCTAACTTGTTAAAAAACAACGGAGTAAGTCTTTGCCGGCATTGTTAAGTCATTGGAAAAAGACACCTAACAACAATGAAGATTCGTTTCCAGAGAGTTTATTCACCGTTGCTCCTGGAGAATACTCTGCAAACAACAAACCGTGCGTGCCCTTTCAAGGTTAATCTCAACGATGAAGCGGCTAGCTCGACTCCATCGATCCTGTGTACAATGTCTCAGATTACAGGCCTTCGCTGTGGCGGAACTTGATGACCTGGACTGCGAAGAGCCCTATAGTGACGGCGATAGCGAAGCAGAGGTTGAAGAATTTCTTTTGCCTGCTTCTAACTTTATTATCAAGAATAATGTTCTGGCGGTCAGCGTTAGATAAATCTCATAAGAAATATATTCAAATAGGAATTTGTACGTTCAAACCGTGCGTGTGCCAATTGCTCGAAGAAGCAAAGGTTAAGCTTGAAGCCGAAGAAAAGAGAGGTAAGGAAAGATTAATGATAAGCGATGGATTGGGCCAAACAAATTCGGCGGATTTCTTGAGAAGGAAGGAATACTTGCAAAAAATGATCGAACAATTTGTTGACGAGAGATCAATCTATAATAACTCGCTGGACCTTTTTGATTGATAAGCTGACCAACAAAAGGCAAACCAACATGCAGGATAGGTTTATTGCGCACTTCAAGAAAGATAAAGAACTAATAGACATTTTAACGTCCTTCGATGTATATACGATTGAAATACTTACGATATTTTAGAATCTTTATTGTTAGATTGTTTATTAATAGGGATTGCCTCTTTTCCAGAGTCTAAATTATTATTATTAAAATCTTTACCGTCAGATTGTTTATCAACAGAGATTGACCCAGACTCAGATTTTCTTGAGTCTGAATTAATCGAAAAACAAAATAGCCACGGCCTTTACCATTAAACTTACATTATAACACTTTTTTTTCAATTTCAATATCTCATTTTCTAATGCTATTGTATGACAGCAGAAAAATTGCGGTATAAATGAAAATATTATTAATACAAAGAAAACCTTGTTTTCTTCTTTGATCAAACAAACTCATATCTTTAAATAATAAACGAATTCTAGTTTGAATAGAATCTAAAGCTACTTTTGCTTTCATTCACCAAAAGCAGCTGCTTTGGTTGCGTTGGTTGTTAACCATTTTAAGAGAGTGTATAAGGACCTACCACTCTATACGGCGGTGTACGATTGCTTCATATCAAACTACAAAGTATCTTCACTATTACCAGATCTATATAAATCAACCCTGTTCGGGTCTTTAGGTTGTCCGATGGCAACCAAAGCGTCTTTCTATTGTTCCCCGAACCATTCGAACTCTTTTACCAGATTCTTGGCAGTCCCTTTCCCAAAGAAAGTTGGGAAGTGCAGTCTCTGCAGGCAGGCAGTTAGCCCCTCGGGTCGTTCAGTCTCGAAGGTATGGTTCGGGCTTCGTTCGTTTCTTGTGACCAGATTCATTGGTTCGAGGCTACGTACGTTGGATCGGGTTCGGGCCCTAAAATATGTGATTGGGTAATTACGATGGCTCGTATACACGTTCGAGGATCACTCTCCAGGCGACGGAGGACTGCTTAGTGATTGAAGGGAGAGAAGAAACCCATTTGATTTCTCACTAGAGGCCTAATGATTGCATAACTCTGAGGTTCCAACTGCTACGGATAGAGGGATTTGAACCCCCACGACTGAGTAAGGTCACCAGAACCTAAACCTGGCATGTCTACCAATTCCATCATATCCGCACATCGATTCTTATTTCGAAACCACCCTTTTTCACTGCTAACTGGATAGAGCTAAGAACGCCAATGGCTCGGATGGCGTAGCAATTAGAGGAAACTGAAACACCACCCCGTATTTTTCGATTCTCCCGCAAGCAAGCAAGCAAGCAAGCAAGCAAGCAAACGCGCGACTTGCTCAATGGAGCCCGCTTACGACGATCCCTTTTAACCTCTCAGGCTCTTATAGAAGGCTTATAGAATGCCTATATGCTTTCCAAATCAAGTTAGGGTGATGGGAAAGTGGGAATGCTAACTTATGACCATACTCACGGATGGAGAGGGATTCGAACCCCCGGTATCTCTCCGAATACTTCGGTTTTCAAGACCGACTCTTTAAACCGCTCAGACATCCATCCCTTTCCCGACAAGATCACGAGCCATCAATAATCAACGGGAAAGCGTGCCAAGCTTTCAGGTCTTTGTAAATCGCACGCAACGCCTTCAGAAAACAAATAGGTTGTACCGCAGGGCCTCCTCTTTGGCCCCTCCGACCAGAAAGGTTAAGCGTGGTAATTGATCATTCTATTTTAGATTGATAGGAACTAAGGCGTCCTAATAACCAAGTTTACAACCATGGGCAATAACGGACTCGAACCGCTGACTCCCTCGGTGTAAACGAGGCGCTCTACCAACTGAGCTAATTACCCGGAGTGCCGGCGATACTTCGGAGTCTCGCCGGCTCTGTTTTCTGTAGGTCACATAGAAATTTATCCATTCTTTCTACGGCCACGTCAATCCGCTTCTTTTCTTGTTGGGCCGCGCCGCAATTGTCTAGCTTCTGCTACCAACTCCCCCATCGGGCCGTCTGACTTTACCGTAGCCGATAAGTAGCGTTAATCGTCTTCATCGCGCTGATGAAGCAGCGGGTTCATCCACCACCTTGGTTCTTCCCCGCAAGCAACTTCCGCCGTATTATCCATAGCTGTTCATCAAGAAGGCCTAGAGTTAGTTTTCCGATAAGATTCAAGCTACAATTTCAAACAGCACCTTTTCTTCATGAAGCGCAAGAAAACTGCACTGCGGAAGAAGAAGAAGCGGTAAAAAGTGTAATATAAATGGCTACCAAAGTTCTTCTTTTGAACTTTCAAGAAGGCCTGAATATTCATGGATTATTATACGATAATCTTTAATGCGGCTCAGATTGCGGAAAGAATTGAATGCTGGAATTTCGAAATTCCGTTGGTAAAATTCAGAAGGATCATGCAAGAAGGCAATATCATCTTCTGGCCATAATCTGCGAATCCAGCAAAGCAAAGCAAAGCAGCACTTTTCTTTTCACTTTAAACCGAGCCGGCGGCAATCTTGATGAATCACTGGCAAGAAGATGCTTTGCACTTTTCTTTCCACTTTAAAGCAGCAATCTTTGAACTCGGAAATGGCACTTTTCCCTGCAAGCCTGAAACGCACGCCTTCCCCAAAAGAAAAGCGGAACCACCTAACGAGTATTTTAAACAGCAAGCATGATGAACCGGCATGTTCATCAAACCAAACAGGTTCTTCATGCATGCATGAAGGCCTTCATGATGATGAAAACCGCTTCATTGGAATGTCACCGTCTCATTGACAACACGAATGATAACGAATTGACAATATGAATAGTCACGTTAGTTTCCCATTCTTAAGCATGGATTATTATACAATAATCTTCATTTGCTTTTTTACTGTTGACAACATGTAGTGCGGGGGCAGGGTTTGAACCCGCAGTCTTCAGGTCATGAGCCTGACGAGTTGGCCATTTACTCCACCCCGCAAGCAAGCAAGCAATTGATCTCTCTCTAGCGAATCGGAATTTATTTTAGAAAAAAAGAAGCCAGAAAATAGATTGCCATAGCCATGGGTTCAAACCTTTCCCCGAAGCTGCCGGCCGAAATCAACCGTTGCCAGTCGTTGTGTCCAACGAAGCTACGCGTAATGACTGTCCCTACCAAAAGACAAACAAACAAAGCATTTCTATAGGAGGTAACTGGGCCAATTCCCGCAAACCACCTATAGGTTAGGTGGCGGTGATCTATCGGCTTGTTCAATTCCCGCCGTTATCCGCTCACCCGCCTAACGCTCCTACAAACAAAAGGGAGGGTCTCCTTAGTAATTACGTGAGGGGGCCTCCTTCCCCATCTCTTGAACTAGACTGAACCAGTTGTTACTGATGATAGAGAACTGGCAATTTTTTAGCGGAACGTAGCCGGATTTTTCTACACCTCTTCACTCAATAGCTTTTACTCCTTGATACCCTCAAGTATGTGTGGTTTGATTTTGTCGGGGAGTTCCTTCTCATATTAAGCGATCTATGTCAAAGGGATCTAGTCCGGGAACCCATTGACCGCCGCGAGGATAACTACAATCTGTCATTCGATAGGGATCAGGGGATATTATAGTTATTTAAGTACCTCGGTAAGCCTAGCGCCGCAATATGGCGAATACTAAATAGCGGGATCGAGGTCTGACCCAAATTACGCAGAAGCGGCAACTTCACGATGTTATGCCGGCTCCAATTTTAAGGTGCCACGAAGTGCTTTCATAGCTTTCGGCTAAGCGGCAGACCCAACACAACTAACGAGTAATCCTACGTTAATAACGAGCCAAACTCCGCGATAGAGAGGTTCAGTTTCCGGGAGGATTTATCCATCTGTAATGAGAATGACATTGATAAGAGTATAAACAGAAACGTCTCCAGCTTATATTTCAATGACGAGTGAAGCAATCGAGCTACCTACACCAGTCTAGTCTAACCTTTTGGCGGCTCTTTCCGATGAACAGAGATATGAATAGAAGACATCTCCGAGGGAAACCTCACAACCTAGTAGTCAACGTGGCGATAATGACATTTATCAATATGCCACTGATTACTTACTGGGATCGTCATAGATGATTAATGCGTGCATTCCATGATCTCTAGAAGACTCTCCCGTAGCACGACCAGGATGTAGTGCCGGGAATTACAGGAGAGCAGAATCCGAAGCCGTGACTACAACAATAATGAGATATTCCAGAGCACCGGCTTCCGGGGGAATCTTAACCGATTATGCCACGGTTGAACGTTTTTATCCAATCACTACGTACACGCGAAACAATTTTTCACTATCGAAGGTGCCCTATGCGTTGATTGGTTTCTAGTTCAGAATGGTATCAATAGCTATAGCAGTCTTTCCAGTTTGTCGGTCGCCGATTATCAGTTCCCGTTGACCACGACCTATAGGGACTAGGCTATCCACCGCTTTTAACCCTGTTTACATAGGTTCGTGGACAGATTTACGTGCAATAATCCCAGAGACTTTGACTTCTACACGTCTTCATTCTACCGCGCTCAAAGATAGAGTCAAGCTTCTGCCGAGGAGAAGTGATCGTAGTTGTGCTCTCCGAACCGTGCGGAATAGTCGCCCATTACACGGCTCTCTAACTTGACTTTATCTGGGTCTTGTTTAACCCCAGAGGCCGAAAGGAGGGTGGAAACTTCCTCACAAGTTCCCTCCTCCTTTCCTCCTTGGGGACCCACTTTGTGATTTCCTGAAGTCCACTCTCTCCTGGAGTTTGCAGAGAGGAAAATGGCTTTTCAGTTAAGTCAGGTAAAACTTGCTTGCCTTTTCGCCGAAAAAGCAATAGAAAAAAGTTATGAATACAAGAAAGAAGAAACTAATGATAGTGGCATAATCAACAAAAAGAGAAAACCACCCTTTACTTCGGAACGACTGCCAAGGTATGCATTATGATTAAATCTCTCGAGAAACCACCAACAGGGCATCCGCATAACACATGCTAGATTGGGTTGCCTAGAAAATGAATCTCGTATACAGTGCTGTGATTACTTTATATTGATAAAAAGTCTAGAGAACAATCTGAAATGGGAATACATAAATAATTGCCGGTCATAGAAACGGAAACACATAAATTGTGCGAAAAGTCGCTTCGGTTGAAATTCCACCACCCACTCGGAGTTTAATTGAAAATTCCATTTCATTATTAAACTGGTTTAGAGTTGATTGTCAAACTCTAGTCAGGAAGTCAGGTCAGAAGAAAAATACAGCGGAATTACACCGCTTATAGTTTGCACAAGCAAATCCGGACATAGTGAGATCAAATCGAAAGCATAACGGCCGGCCCGGCCCGGCCCGGCCCGGCGGAGAAGCACCATGCGCTGCTTCCGCGGACAAAAAGGCGGAAGAAGCCGGCCGAAGAAAAGAAAAGAAGCGGTTTTCATCATCATGAAGGCCTTCATGCATGCATGAAGAACCTGTTTGATGAACCGGTTGGTTCATCGGCACATAGCGCTTCCCCCGCTCGGCTTCCGGGGGGAGAGAGGATGATAGCTACCCTTTCCACCATGCTGTATTGTTATGCATGCAACAGGACAGGATCGCATTATCTGTTTGGCTGTGCAGAATTCTGCTGCTGTTGAAATGAGCTCTTATTTGGTTTATGCTAACAAGCTGCTGCTTTGAGCAGGCAACACTTTGGATCGTATGGAATAGTGGCCACATATACAAACATAATGCAATGTGCCTAGCTTTCGGGATCACAGCACCTATATATACAGTTGATTAAAAGGAAGGGGAAAAACCAACCACGGGCCGAAGGCCCACTTAACCACGCCAGCCCACTGTTCACTCATGGGTAACATCAGCTATATGGTATATTCTATGCGCGAAGCGATCAATCATCGTATATATGATTGATAACGTTGACACTGGGTACACCCCATGCCTGCCATGGTACCACCTTTCTTTGATGTCACGGATGCTTTGAGTGAAGGGAAGAAACCAAAGAATCCATGAGAGGTTACTGGAGAGAAAAAGCACTGAGAAAGTTGACCAGTAGTAACAAGAGGTCCGCCGGGAGGAATCCATCAGGGCGTATCACGGTTTTTTACTGAGGAGGTGGATCGAAGTGATTGTAGTGAAGAATTGATTGGAAATGAAGCGCTTCGTCTTTGGGCATTGTGGAAAGGATCGAATATGACCCAAATTGTTCCTTCCGGATTGCTTCAGTATGATGGATTGAAGGAGTGCCACGTTCTGAAAAGTGCAAAGCGCTTTCTAAAGTGAGGGCGCCGCGAAGATGGAGAACGCATAGCGTTCTCTGGGCGCGGAGAATCAAACGTAAAGCGCTGGAGAGTTTTCGGTAAAACGAAGAAGAAAAGAGAATTCTCGAACCTAAGCATAGCTTTGAGGGACGGCTGGAGGCAGATGAAAGGCCGAGAGATAAGGCGTGCAAAGTAGATCGTACACCTTTCGTGCGACCCGTTGGTCCTAAGCAATGTCTTTCGCGAAGCGACCCATGTTGCTCTCACAGGCAACGAGAACTTTGATCAGATGCGGGTATCCAGTCCCGCCAGTGGCTGAGATGCACGGCTGACTTCCAGGCCTTGATAAAAGAATGGCCACCTTCGAAGTTGCAAGAGCGAAAGGCCCGAGCCGTAGCAGGATGAACCAATGTGAATGAGTGTAAGCTTCGTGGCCCGAAAATCGACGGTGCTGACCACACCGAGGGCCTGTTATCGTGGTGGCAAGCAAGCAAGCAAGCAAGCAAGCAAGCAAGCAAGAGAGGCCAAGGCGGCGACGATCGAGAGGTTGTCACTGAGCAGCGTTCCCAGTCATACGAGAAAAGGGGTCAATTGGCAAGGCCATACGCTCGTGGAGCTTCCCGCGGAGTATAGCTCACATCCAAACATCTGATTGAGGAACGGGGCAACGCCCATGAAGCTCCGGAAACGGAAGGCCCGCCAGGCTGTATGCCCGTGAGTGCAGCAGGATTCTTCAAAAAGAATAGGCTGACTCGAAGACTTAAGACCTTAGCCACGAATGGCTGGAGATGTGGGCAGAACGGGCGGGAATTCTAGCGTATTATTCCCGGAAGAACCCAAGGCCTCGACTGAATGCTTAGGCTCTCTGATCAGGGATTGCAGAGCCAGTGAGGATTTAAGTTCTTAGGAAGAGCCGTGTGAGGCCTATAGCTCATGCACGGTTCGGGAGCCAAGCCCCAGCAGTAATGGTGCGGCTTAGGCTAACACCCATATATTAGCTAGTTATTAATTGGAAGCAGGCAGGATGGCGATGAATTATGATTGGTCTAAACCTTCAGCCTCGTTCAACACAGTGAATGAAGGCTGAAAGTGGTTAGAAGAGAAGGTCCCGTGGGGAAGCCGTTAGAGTGGTTCCTGGCTACGCCCTGGAGGAGACTACGCCGACCCTTATAGCGATAAAAAATATGTACTTGATCCGTATTTTTAAATGGTGGGAAATCGCATACCATCAGCCCATATAGCTAGGGGCGCATGGGTACATAATACCGAATGGAAGCCAGGTTAAGGCGCAGGGTCAGCTTGAGCTGCAGGGGTCAAGGCTAAAACAATTGAGAAAGAGAATACATAATGTATTGCGCGGTCACTCTTAGGTGTTCACAAACCTATAGATTTCTGATGCTGAGCTACTATCGGTATAGTGTCTAATCTCGACCATGGCATACGTAAGCTTGGCAAAGCAGGGCAAAGCCGGTGGTTAGGCAGACGCCCCATTGTTTGAGGTGTTGTTATGAATCTGGTTGATTATTCTTACGGAGGAGGCGAAGGACGCACGAAAGGAGGTAGACTTTTGGTGTTACTTTGGGGAAAGCCCACCAAATGTGGATTTTGAGCAATAGTGAGGAAACGCAGAAATTAGTTTATGGCATGATCTGTATGGAAAGGCCCTTTTGTTGATGCTTGCTTGTCGAGAAGGACGAAAAAGATCAGAGGGAGAATTTGGTCATGTAGACTTTTCATTTCGCCTAAATTTGATGGTTGCTATGCATAAATTCATAATGGGCGATCTTTTATTCGTTTGAAGGTTACAAAAGAAAAGGTTGGTCATAAATTTGGAGAGTTTGCTTCTATATGAAAGGCCTCGAGAACAACTAAGATCAAGCCGAGATAGAAGGTACGGTAATAGGATACGGCATGAAAGGTAAATCTGATTTCAGTCAGACTTAATCCGAACTACCATTCAGATTCAAGTCGGTTTAGTGAGGGCGACCGCGAAGTCACTGAATGAATTGCCTGCCGCATGTCGGTCAGGGCATTGCAGATGTCCGCAACAAGACGGACACAACTTATTCTAACGCTAGGGGACCACAGCCTCAGGGAACGAAGGGAGGAGACCAGAGCATGTCGTGACAGGAGCTGAGCCTAACCAATCCTTGGGCGTACTTTGACCGTGTCTCTAAAGCACAGTTGAATGTAGATACCATGAACGCGAGGTGCGGCGGAAGGGATACCAAGCCTAGCTTTTCAGGGGGAAAGGCAACACCACGCCTTCTCTGTACATGCGCTGATCGCTGGCGCATGTACCCGGACAAAGAGGGCCCGAGCCCTTCGGGAAGCCCTGCGGCTTGGGCCTAAAGCGCACTGTGCTTCAACAAGTGAGAGTATTCGGTGGAACCGGTGAACCACGCATCTAACCTGCGGGCGGACGCGTGGGGCAGAAGGCTCATAGTACCCGCCAAAAAACGCGCCTAAGAAAAGAAAAGAAAAGAAAAGAAGCGGATGATAAGGAAGCGCAGCTATGCAGTGGAAGGGGAGGAGCCTAAATCAACGCGCCCACAAGCAAGAAAGAACGGGTTCAGCATTGCACACTCAAGCAGTACAGAGATATCGGGTCAACTCTTAGATGAGACTGAACAGCTACGAACCGTTTTAACACCGATCGACCTTGTGCCGCCGCGCCGGCCGGGAAGCCCGCCCGCCCTTCGGCCAGAGATTAAGTCATCATTGAAACAAGGGAAAACGACCGACGACGTGGAAGACTTCAAGTGGATAGCCCAAGCTGCCTGATCGAAGCTGTCGCGGTCATTAGCAGGCACCTGGAATCACTTCAAACTCTAGGAGATTCAGTGAGCCAAGGCCGAAGGCTTTGACTGAAGACGCGTTTTTTTCTTTTCAAGCTTCCGACCCACGTTTGACTGGGAGAGCGCACGTGGGCATTTTAGATAAAAAGCTGCTTGCTGTTTTCGAAAGGCATTCCGGCCGGCGCGGCGGTTCATGCGGCCGGCAGAGTGTCGGAACCTAACGGCCGAAGAAGCGGTTTTCATCATGCGGAAGAAGCGGTTCGAGCAGCATCGCTGCTTGATCGGCGGAGAGAAGCAAGTGCACAGCGTGGGGAGCTTGCTTGCTTGCTTGCTTGCTTGCTTGCTTGCAGAGGATCAAGCGCTTCTTGCTTGAAAGACTTGGGATCCACCACGCAACGCACGATATAGGCAACTTGGGTTGAAGAGCTGTGTGATGGGCAACCATCTTGCACGGTTCGAAGAGCACTTGATTTAGTCCGCGCTGGCTGGTGAATGGAAGCCAGCCCTTCACACGGCTGGCTTCTTTCGGCTGCTTTTCCCACAGCCAGACAGAGTAACTCTTGACTCCATTTACTGTTATGGAAAATTGTTGTATTAGGATGTAGATTTTAGATATTTTTTCCGTTCAATTTTTCCCAGGATTTTGTCCGAGGAAAAGAAAAAGAAAACTAAAGGAGGGAAAGATAAAATTGGGGGAAGAAAGAGGAAAACTAGAGGAAGAAATCGCAAAGTTGACCTTCGCCTTGGTAGGTGTATCATTCATCATTTCCCTAAAAGGACATTCATTCATGTATTCTTCTTTCTAGTTCAATGATGCTTACTATTATTTTTTGGTTGATGATATTGTTGATGACGCTAATCGAGAGGGCGGCCGGTCTAGTTCCTGCATGAAAAATTGCGTGCGCTCAATTATGTACTGTACAAAGGCGTTGCACTTACTCTTGCTCGGTAACGAACGCGAGGACCAAAGCATGTGCGGCAAGGAGGTTAAAGTTCGAAGAACTTGTTTGTTGGCGGAACGAACGAAGGCCCGCCCGTATTTTGAACCAAAAAGTCTACGGGTAACTCAACAGCATAGAGCGAGCCTGCTTTCGGTATTAAGATGAGGGCAAAGCTTGGCGAATCGAAGTTCGGGGCTGGCTACCCGGCGACAGCTAACCATTGGCACTTAATTTCGGCGAATGGGGAGCGCGAACGCACGCTGCCTCGCTCTATGCCTACTGAGGGTTTTGATTAATTGGGCCGAATGATCTTCCCTCGACCCACCCATTGCACAGAAGGGAAAGGAAAGGATAGAGCAGGTTACCCATGTTACTGGGGACAAAACACTAAATGACATCCCAACACAGGGCGTTCGATCAACAATTGGACAAGCCATGTAGGAAACAACGGCGAGATCTTATGGGAGGAAAGCCCCGGAAAGAAGTCAGAGGGCCCATACCACCTGCCTACCCTCCTAAGGCGGAACCGGCACTTGGTGAATGCCAAGTAGAAAACGGGAAGGAGCCTATGCACTTGTCACGCTCTGAGAGCCGAAGGGGAAAGGGGTAATTTCCGGGGTTCCCACTCGGCCTTTCACCCGTCAAGTTAGAGAGCCGTGTGATGGGTGACTATCCAGCCCGGTTCGGAGAGCACTTGTGTAGCCTGCACTAGTTACGAGAGGGGGATGGGACATAGGAAATGCCCATCTGCCTTTCCTGTGCTTTGCCCTCGTCAAGCCGATGAAGCGGTTCATTCATGCGGAGCCCGCATGAACCCTCTTACTAGGCGCAAGTGGACTCTCGACTCTATCTCACGGACCGCAGGGCGATATGAAAAAGGAGAGAAGAGGGAGGATTACTAGGGGAAAACCGCGGCGAGAAGGCCTCCGAAAACTCTCGCCGCCCCTTGGCAACCGCACCTATTATGCCTCTGGTCGTGCAACACTTTCTTCGTATGAAGAACTAAATTCATTCTGACCCCACTACGGTTAACATAACTGATGACAATCTTTTGCTTCTCTCTCCCTCTCTGTTATCCTTTTCCTATAGTAGGGATGCCGCCCGACGCTCTGAGAAAATGAGGAATGCTCGGGGTAGGTTTGCAGAGAGGAAACTGTGTCTGTATATAGGGAATGCCTTACGTGAGAAAGCAAGAAATCTGTGCTGTCGGTACCACTATAATAAGGATGCCTGACGTGAATGTACGAAACCCAGAGAGAAGGATCCGTGCAATAGTCACTCTTCTTCAGGAGGAGATGCCCGCTGACGCTCGCACATAGTGAACGCCTGATTCAGAGGAACTAAGAAAGTATGCAGTCATCGTTGCCGGAAGAAGATTAAACCTTGGTGGCCTGAAATGTAACTTTTTTCATCTAGTGAAACAAGCACTAATATCCCGATTAAGCCAGTAAGAGCTGATTTTTTCCATTAAAGTGCTTTTCCAATAGCTTAGGAGATACCTTGGGGACCAGAAAAAAAGAAATCATTTGTATAAATTTGTACATCCATATTCTAATAGATTGAAAACTGCGAATGTGTGAAGGGAATCTGTATTTGTCGTCCAGGTTGATCGAATGGTGCAGAAATAGCTCAAACTGAATGTATGAAATATGGTTCAATATCCTTACATGTATCTTCTGATTATATTGATTACGCAAGAGCAGAAATATTCACTCGTTATGGGATCCCGGGCGTCAAGGTGTGGATTCTGTATTCCAAACATGTTTCAAAGAACAAGAAGGGACTCAATTCGGATGCTATATCTAAAACGTACAAAGTTTTGGAAATGTTAAAAGGGCAAATGTAAAGGTTGCAGAACGGACGGTACATGACTTAGTTTCGGAAAATATGGCATTAAAAGCTGTTCAGCGGGTCGTATTCTATATTAAACCATTGAAGCAGCGCGTCGCGCTACAAGCAGACATTTCTAGAGAAATGGTCGAATATGGGTAAGAATCTTCGCAGATATTCCCATTACCCGTAAGCCCACAGAAGTGAGAATGGGAAAGGGAAAGGGAAACCCTTCAGGTTGGATGGCTCGTGTGGTGACGGGATAGATCTTATCCGAAACGGATGGTGTGAGTTTGTTAAATGTTTGAGAAGCTGCAACATTAGCAGCGCATAGACCACGTGTGTCAACCAAGTTTGTTCAATGGTCGTAATTACAGTGTAAGGAGAAGAACTGCCCGCAGGAACGCTTCGCTTCGCGAAGGAAGTGGGCGCCCAGGCAGGAAAGCCTATTCCTCAAATAGTTCCCCTCATTAAGAATAAAACCATTGCCAATTGATCCAGAATTGATTCGACAGAATGAGATGTATGTTTGGCTTAAGGTATTGGTTTGCGAGTGAAATAGTTGAGACGAGCGAAGCGAGCCTGCCTTATTAGGTGCTTCAGTTCCGTCTCCTCTTGGTGGGCAGGGAATCCCATTGACTAGAGCCTACCATGAGTCTTTCACGCGCAGGCAGGCAGGCAGGCAGGCAGGCAGGCAGTAGTGCGGTCCCAACCTCTCTTTCACTCTCTCATTACAAAAAGTAGTACAGTCCCGACCTTTCTTTCAGTAAAACAAATTTGCCAACTGCCTGCCGTAGTAAAATCAGTAAATATACTGCCATAATGCTGCTGATAAGCGTAAAACTTGCATCCATGAAGGTTCAGCCTCATAGCATTATCTATTCTATAAAGCAATGCTTTAAAGCCGCCTTCTAATCCGCCGGCCGGCCCGGCCGGTTCATCCGGATGATGAAAACCGCTTCTTTTCTTTTCTTTTCTTCGGCCGGCTTCTTCCGCCTTTTTACAGGTGCCGGCGGGCTTCTTTTGATAACTCCTTATCAATCCTTTGACTTAAAGGCTTCTCATCATCATCAACCTTAGATACTGATTCGTCCAGAAAAGCACCCGCATCCAGCAGTTTACCCCACACATCTTTACCCCCATTCTCGCAATCGTCTTCATAATCTTCATCACTGACAATGCTGCCTGCTGCTTTCATCATCAGACTTCGAACAATCCTCTTTGCTGCTTTTCAAATGTGCATCCTGTATCGGGTCGATCTCCTCCTTAGTCTCACCATCTTTTTTTTGTTGTGTTTCATCAACCATCGCAGCGTCCAACCGATACTCTTTGCTTTTCTTTTTATCCGCTGTAGTGTTCCCGGTGCGTGCGCTCTCGGGCTGGCTCTTCGCGGCATGCATTTAGACTCATCATCATCTTCGTTATTGTTTTTGCCAGCTTCCTGTACAGTCTCTGATTGCTTGCGGGACGCTGGGTTGTTCTGTGCTCATTTCTCGCTTCTGTTTTGGTGAATCTGATTGCGGGACGCGCTTTTTGTTGTTTTTCGTGCGTGTTCCATCATTTTGTTGTGTTTGGTTTCGTGTTTTTTTAGGCGGACGAGGGGGAAGAACCGCTCCGATAGAGAATAAGGCAAGGGTTGCTCGCCTAAAGCTTGGTTGCTCTAATTTTTCAACTGGATGCCAACCATAATATTTATTCTCAATAAGATGGCATGAATGCCTGTAGTGCTTTTCACTAGTTCATTACTTTAAACTAGTACTTATTTGTTAGCCGGGGTGCATGCGGGAAGTGTTTCGTCTATTTACGGCGGGCCGGGCCGGGCCGGGCCGGGCCGGGCGGGTTCTTACTGCTTAATAAACGGTAACGATAATACACATCAACGGAATCAGTTAAGTAACCACCGCCGCTGTAACTAAGGTCTTACCATTCTTGGTCTCTTTTTCCGTCTCTACATGCCAAGGCACAGGCTTAACAACCATAGGCAGATTCAACTTAACAGGTATCAAGTTGAGATCATATCAAATGTTGGTAAGGTTGTATTTAATCGTGTTCTGTATCTAGAAACTTCTTCTAGTTCTGGTTTCGCAATTAATTTGGATCAGATTTTTCCGACCGACGTTTAGTCCCGGTCTAGCGAGTGTCTAAGGACCCACCCGTTTTCGAGCCGTTAGACCATCAGGCAACAGCCGGTCATGATTGGATGGTCGGATAAGTTGCTTCGGTCGCCGAGTCTCAATTCCCCACACTTAGGACATTAACGGCTATCGGATTGGATGGGTATGCTTCGGAGGAAATTTCCCCGGATTCTCGAATCCATTGCACAACTATTCATGAAGAGACCCGTGTATTCAATTCAGGGTTTGATTCACCTTTAGGTAGGTCCTGATGCAGTAACCATAAGAATATGGTTCCTGAGAAGGTTGAAAGAGGGTTCATGCGCCCGCCTTTTAGTAATAGGATTCTACCCCAGCCAGCAGTTGGGAAGGGAAGGTATCTCTCAACCGCCTAAGCCGCTTAAGTGTACGATTCTCTGTGCCTTTAGAGCACATCGCACGCAGGGGATTTACAGAAGCCAACGCCACTAATATGAGTTTTTTTTCATTCAAAAAGGGACTTACTTCAAGCGCCATATCCGAAACATACGAAACTTTGGAGATATGAGAAAGGCAGATGGAAGGGTCATAAAAAAAGGTTAAGTTATGTGTCGAGGTTTAGTCATACGTCATTAGAGAAGGTTATATGGGTGTCTAATAAGAATATATGAGATTAGAAACCGTGAAAGCCTGCGGCTAAATATGAATTAAAATGAATGCCCTATAAAGCCATTCGTTAAGATAGAAATCTTTCTGGTCGGGTAGCGTGACCTGTTCACAGGTTAAGACGTTGAGTCGCGTCTGTGCACTCATTTTGCATTCATTCGCGCTCGGATGGCGGAGTTAGTGAACTGAGTTTCCATGAAGGTGAAAGTCCTTCTCCCTCGGGAACAGGGTAACAGCGTGCCCACGTGCTGGGAGAATGGCATCCAAAGGCATGAAGCTGGGCATGAAAGGGATTCAGAACCCGGCGAAAGTGGGGAACTTTGAATCTCAAGCAAGGGCGCGCGTGACGATATCTGCCCCTTCTTTGTTTTCGTTGGGAGACAGGGTGGGAATGAAACACTTTGGGTATTGTCTAGGTGAGTGCTGAGTGGCGGT
This sequence comes from Azolla caroliniana, assembly GCF_043228905.1. Lineage (NCBI taxonomy): Eukaryota > Viridiplantae > Streptophyta > Polypodiopsida > Salviniales > Salviniaceae > Azolla > Azolla caroliniana. The sequence continues at coordinate 29,803 of NW_028230587.1, forward strand.
ACTGCATCCCCGAAGGCTAAGCCTAAGTTGAACCGGACAGCAGGCAACCGCAATCCTAGCGTTTGAAGCGTCGAAACAGGAAAGCAGGATTGCTTCCTGCGTCCAAAATATGGGACAGAGGCCGAGGGAAAGGGGTTGTCTGTCCTTTCCCGTTCTTCGAGCGCGCCTCCGGCGTAGAGCGGAAGCCTTACGGCCTGGTTCTTTGAAATATGGAATCCCGGAACTGGAGAACCCCGCACACCTCTGAGGTCGCACTCAGAAGAGCCAACCGTACGGTGAACAGGGATAGGATGGGACAATAAGCGAGGGCCCGGTAGTAATTAATTATCGGGACGTGCCAAAGTGTCCCCGCATCTAATTTTAAGGGAAAGGGAGCAGCCAATATGCTTCAACATTCGAAGATAAAGAGCGCAGATTGGCCAAAAGGAAAGTAAGCAACGTAAAATACCTTGCCCCTGAACTACGAGTAGCACTCGCTCTGTCATGGATAGACAATCTGATCCGATTTGCTGAATATACATACCTCTGAAAGTAGAAGCAAAAGCGAAAGTGAGAGTGAAAGTGGAAGTATGGCCAGTTCCATGACCTTTCAGGACTCCTGCTACTGGGGATCGGATCGCCCTCATGGCCTAAAGGCGAACCGCGGAAGAAAAGAAGCGGGATTCGAACCCAATAGCTACTTTCGCTCGGGTCGATCTCGCCGCCATGACGCCACCAGAGTGATCCACATATCTATCAACAAGAAAGCCAGAGTACGTAATCGACGCTGATGCAAGGAAATTTTTGAATTAGTCACGAGACGCGGGAAAATGGGGAAGATACGAGGTTTCAATCCTCTCTCATCAGATACGCTGATGGTCGGTTTTTCACTTGAGTCTAGGAGTTATCAAGCAAGCAAGCAAGCAAGCAAGCAAGCAAGCGCGTGAGGAAACAAACTGAGCAATGGCCCTAGCTAGCCGATAGGGCTAAAGCGACGACAAGGAAGTAGAACTCCAACCACGGCGTAGGTGTTCTTTCCGCCGGCCGGCCGCCTGTGGACATCACAGATGGATCGCATCTACGTCGTCGTCCGGGAGGCATGAGCTGCCAATTTGCGGCAGTTGCTGGCTGCATGGGCATCGTCACGATCAAAAGAGGGCAGGGGAGCTCGTATTCCGGAACCCTCACCTGATGGGATGCGGGGAGCCGTATGACGGGAAACTGTCACGAGCGGTTCTGAATTGGCGGTCAGGCAGGGAACTCCTAACCTGATTGGCCGACCAAAACCGAAATAAGACTCCGGAAAAGTCGTCGCCGTTGTTAAGAAATAGTTTATTTACATGAGTAAGAAACTGACGTATTTCCATCGGTCGCTTCCGTTTCGTATATTAGTTATTTTGTATGCTTCGTATAGTTTTCTGTGAATTAGCATTAAAAGGTTCTTTAATAGGCATAAACAAGTCGTGTTGGCAGTACGCTGGTCGGCTTCACAAGCAAGCTGCGGGTCTTTTTCAATCACTAATTCTTATTTTGCCCAAAATCGTTGTCGTTGGTTCACATTTTATGGCATCGCAGAAATTGATTGTAAGGCTTTAGATTATTTCAAAGGGTGGCCTAAGGTCACCCCCCTTAAATGAGAGTCCCGCCTCTCTTCATTTAAGCGGGAAAAACGTTCTGCTGGCTGGGTAACATAATGGCAATGTATTGGACTGCAAATCCTGGAATGACGGTTCGACTCCGTCCCTAGCCTATTCTTCTTCCAAGCTCTTTTGCCATTTCCGAGTGAAAAGATTGCTGCTTTAAAGTGGAAAGAAAAGTGCAAAGCATCTTCTTGCCAGTGATTCATCAAGATTGCCGCCGGCTCGGTTTAAAGTGAAAAGAAAAGTGCTGCTTTGCTTTGCTTTGCTGGATTCGCAGATTATGGCCAGAAGATGATATTGCCTTCTTGCATGATCCTTCTGAATTTTACCAACGGAATTTCGAAATTCCAGCATTCAATTCTTTCCGCAATCTGAGCCGCATTAAAGATTATCGTATAATAATCCATGAATATTCAGGCCTTCTTGAAAGTTCAAAAGAAGAACTTTGGTAGCCATTTATATTACACTTTTTACCGCTTCTTCTTCTTCCGCAGTGCAGTTTTCTTGCGCTTCATGAAGAAAAGGTGCTGTTTGAAATTGTAGCTTGAATCTTATCGGAAAACTAACTCTAGGCCTTCTTGATGAACAGCTATGGATAATACGGCGGAAGTTGCTTGCGGGGAAGAACCAAGGTGGTGGATGAACCCGCTGCTTCATCAGCGCGATGAAGACGATTAACGCTACTTATCGGCTACGGTAAAGTCAGACGGCCCGATGGGGGAGTTGGTAGCAGAAGCTAGACAATTGCGGCGCGGCCCAACAAGAAAAGAAGCGGATTGACGTGGCCGTAGAAAGAATGGATAAATTTCTATGTGACCTACAGAAAACAGAGCCGGCGAGACTCCGAAGTATCGCCGGCACTCCGGGTAATTAGCTCAGTTGGTAGAGCGCCTCGTTTACACCGAGGGAGTCAGCGGTTCGAGTCCGTTATTGCCCATGGTTGTAAACTTGGTTATTAGGACGCCTTAGTTCCTATCAATCTAAAATAGAATGATCAATTACCACGCTTAACCTTTCTGGTCGGAGGGGCCAAAGAGGAGGCCCTGCGGTACAACCTATTTGTTTTCTGAAGGCGTTGCGTGCGATTTACAAAGACCTGAAAGCTTGGCACGCTTTCCCGTTGATTATTGATGGCTCGTGATCTTGTCGGGAAAGGGATGGATGTCTGAGCGGTTTAAAGAGTCGGTCTTGAAAACCGAAGTATTCGGAGAGATACCGGGGGTTCGAATCCCTCTCCATCCGTGAGTATGGTCATAAGTTAGCATTCCCACTTTCCCATCACCCTAACTTGATTTGGAAAGCATATAGGCATTCTATAAGCCTTCTATAAGAGCCTGAGAGGTTAAAAGGGATCGTCGTAAGCGGGCTCCATTGAGCAAGTCGCGCGTTTGCTTGCTTGCTTGCTTGCTTGCTTGCTTGCGGGAGAATCGAAAAATACGGGGTGGTGTTTCAGTTTCCTCTAATTGCTACGCCATCCGAGCCATTGGCGTTCTTAGCTCTATCCAGTTAGCAGTGAAAAAGGGTGGTTTCGAAATAAGAATCGATGTGCGGATATGATGGAATTGGTAGACATGCCAGGTTTAGGTTCTGGTGACCTTACTCAGTCGTGGGGGTTCAAATCCCTCTATCCGTAGCAGTTGGAACCTCAGAGTTATGCAATCATTAGGCCTCTAGTGAGAAATCAAATGGGTTTCTTCTCTCCCTTCAATCACTAAGCAGTCCTCCGTCGCCTGGAGAGTGATCCTCGAACGTGTATACGAGCCATCGTAATTACCCAATCACATATTTTAGGGCCCGAACCCGATCCAACGTACGTAGCCTCGAACCAATGAATCTGGTCACAAGAAACGAACGAAGCCCGAACCATACCTTCGAGACTGAACGACCCGAGGGGCTAACTGCCTGCCTGCAGAGACTGCACTTCCCAACTTTCTTTGGGAAAGGGACTGCCAAGAATCTGGTAAAAGAGTTCGAATGGTTCGGGGAACAATAGAAAGACGCTTTGGTTGCCATCGGACAACCTAAAGACCCGAACAGGGTTGATTTATATAGATCTGGTAATAGTGAAGATACTTTGTAGTTTGATATGAAGCAATCGTACACCGCCGTATAGAGTGGTAGGTCCTTATACACTCTCTTAAAATGGTTAACAACCAACGCAACCAAAGCAGCTGCTTTTGGTGAATGAAAGCAAAAGTAGCTTTAGATTCTATTCAAACTAGAATTCGTTTATTATTTAAAGATATGAGTTTGTTTGATCAAAGAAGAAAACAAGGTTTTCTTTGTATTAATAATATTTTCATTTATACCGCAATTTTTCTGCTGTCATACAATAGCATTAGAAAATGAGATATTGAAATTGAAAAAAAAGTGTTATAATGTAAGTTTAATGGTAAAGGCCGTGGCTATTTTGTTTTTCGATTAATTCAGACTCAAGAAAATCTGAGTCTGGGTCAATCTCTGTTGATAAACAATCTGACGGTAAAGATTTTAATAATAATAATTTAGACTCTGGAAAAGAGGCAATCCCTATTAATAAACAATCTAACAATAAAGATTCTAAAATATCGTAAGTATTTCAATCGTATATACATCGAAGGACGTTAAAATGTCTATTAGTTCTTTATCTTTCTTGAAGTGCGCAATAAACCTATCCTGCATGTTGGTTTGCCTTTTGTTGGTCAGCTTATCAATCAAAAAGGTCCAGCGAGTTATTATAGATTGATCTCTCGTCAACAAATTGTTCGATCATTTTTTGCAAGTATTCCTTCCTTCTCAAGAAATCCGCCGAATTTGTTTGGCCCAATCCATCGCTTATCATTAATCTTTCCTTACCTCTCTTTTCTTCGGCTTCAAGCTTAACCTTTGCTTCTTCGAGCAATTGGCACACGCACGGTTTGAACGTACAAATTCCTATTTGAATATATTTCTTATGAGATTTATCTAACGCTGACCGCCAGAACATTATTCTTGATAATAAAGTTAGAAGCAGGCAAAAGAAATTCTTCAACCTCTGCTTCGCTATCGCCGTCACTATAGGGCTCTTCGCAGTCCAGGTCATCAAGTTCCGCCACAGCGAAGGCCTGTAATCTGAGACATTGTACACAGGATCGATGGAGTCGAGCTAGCCGCTTCATCGTTGAGATTAACCTTGAAAGGGCACGCACGGTTTGTTGTTTGCAGAGTATTCTCCAGGAGCAACGGTGAATAAACTCTCTGGAAACGAATCTTCATTGTTGTTAGGTGTCTTTTTCCAATGACTTAACAATGCCGGCAAAGACTTACTCCGTTGTTTTTTAACAAGTTAGACAGGGAGGGTATAGTGCTTTTTGTGCTGCTTTTGTGCCCCCATGTCCGAGGGGCGGGCTCAGATGCCCCCAATTATCAGTAGGGAAGGGAGTGCGAACTTTCTTCATTAAATTCACGTAGCACCAAATTCACACCAGAATCGAATTCTCGCTTTCTTTTTTTTTGGCAGGTCTCATTGTCAATATTAGAATCATTAAGCATTCGAACGATGGATTACCAATTACTCGATTCTGCGATGTAGGGTGTGTGCTGCTAAAGTGTCTAACAGCTCTTGACCCCAGCTCATTACATGTTTTCAATGGTTCACCGCCACCTATAATGCGCGAAACTTCTATTGGCCTCTGCCGGTTTATGAAGATCATCCCTTCTTTTACGAACATTTCCCTTTCTTTGATAAGCATCCGGTATCTCAGCAGATGAACATTAATCCAAGCTCTGGCTATTTCTGCTCATAGTACGTCATTTGACAGCTGCTTCCATGATCCGACGAAAAGCTAAGGTTTCTTAACGTTCTTTGGCAATAATCTTGAGTACATTACGAGTAGTCCCTGCGATTCTCACTTTCTTGATTTCGCGAGTAGGCTTGACATTCTCTATGGCGTTAGCCAGGAGTGTGATAACATGAACATCGGGTTCAGTTCAGGAAAGACGAGAAGAAGTTTAGGAAACAATAACACGAGATTTTGTTCTTTTACCATCAATCATACAAAAGTGGACTAATTTCTTGATTAATCTTTTTTGTTTATTATCCACTCCCCAGATGTAGCTTAATCTCTCCGAGCAGCTGTATGTGCTTCCTTCACGGCCTCCCTTGGGTCTGGGTGACAAAAGCCCTGCTAGATGGGCGCAGAAATATTTGCAATGGGATCGAAGCGGATGGCTTTCCGTTCCAAAAGTTTCCGCCGGTCATTCTGAAAGTCTTCCCGAAAAATTAAACCGGTCTGAAGGCGATGAGCGAGAAAAGCAACCATTCCCTGATTTGACCTTTTTATTCGTATCGAATTCTTAGGTTTCTCTGTACCATGTTTTAGTCTGCCTCATCTTCAATCCGGGATTCCCTACGAATCTTTAACTCCTCGAATACGATGATAATTCACACCTAACGAATCTTTCACTCTACCTCCTCTAGCCGTAACCGCAGGATGCTCCTATGAATTATAACCCTCGCCAAAGATGTGAGCAATGATATTCCTTCAATTGCTTGAACGTGCCTTGGCTATCTTGCATAAAGCCAGATTAGGTTTTTTTAGTGTTCTTGTCGAAACACGCGGGCGTACCCCAAACTTTTAGAGACATTAATTCGAAGCTCAAGTACATGTTTTGTGACGTTTTGCCCTTCTACAATGACGAAGCAATTAATTTATGGTAGGCGTATTTCGCAATCTGTGTTTTTCCTTCTGCGTGCGGCCCCGAAAAGCGTTCATCATGCATCCGCCCGCTTGACACAGCACTCACCCCTTGACATAACCGAACGATTACCTTTCGGTTGGCGGTAAATCGTTTAGGTCAAGCAACCTGGACTCGCCACTACCGTACCTAGGGCCGTCCATTGCGATTATGCCGAGGGCGTCTGCCGTAAGCCTAGCAAAAGAAGAAGATATTGTTGTGATCTGGGAGGCGCGCGCCGTAGTAGCTGGGGTATCGGTTCTTTCCTCCTTTTATTTTCCCGGTCGGTGCTCTCACCCTCGAAGAAGCATCGATCGGACGATCGCAAGGCGGCATTCTGTTTACGAAATTTCCATCGGCGGGCGTGCGTGAGAGGGGTCTGGACGCCGTTTTCTTCCGACCAGAACCCCATTAATTATGACGTTCAACATCACAGTATGCTCAATTCATTGAGGTAGCCAGTCAAAGGCTACTGGAACGCCGAATACAGAAACTACCCGAGCTAATGATAAAGGCGGGAAGACTTTCCGTCCAAGTCTCATTGGTTAATCATAACAATGTCATAGAAATGCTGCGCAAACCCATATATATACGAACGGAAAGAAAATAACCTTTGTGCCAAACCAGATTGAGCCCGGAATTCCCTGGAAACTAGGAAGATCTAAAATGGATGGCCAACCTCCCGGGAAAGGCGGTGTACATAGACTAGGAGAGTGAGGGCGCGGCTCTGTGGCCCTTAGCCCAATAGGTGTATCCACACCCTTCTCAAAGAACCGTACGTGACACTCTCGCGTCATACGGCTCCGTCCCGGGAATATTGAGTTTCCTCTTCTCCAACCAATGCAACGTTTAGGTCTTCGAATCCGATCTCTCTCTCGCATGGATGTCTCGGTGGTGGTTGGCACAGCAGCAGCAGAGTGGGATCGACTTACAGTTCAGGCTGGCCTACAAGGCGGTTCATCAAACCCGCCAACCCCTTTTTCATCATGAAGGCCTTCATGATGAACCGGTTCATCGGCTTAGAGCCCGCATAGACGGAGAAAAATCTCTAAAGTGAGTGAGTCCCCAGGAGAACAATGAGAGGTAGGTGGTCAAAGGCCGAGCGAGAAAGTTCCTGCCTGCCTGCCTGCCTGCCTGCCGGGGGGAGAGATTGAAGCCACTCAACCTACAGAAAGGGCAGCTGAAAACAACCAACCGGGTTTGTGCTTGCTGCTGATAAGCACACTTTCTTTAGGTTTTAACCCAGCAGAGAGAATGCGATAGCATTAAAGTGGGTTGGCTACCAGACCAGGGTACTCCTCCCTCCTCTAACTTGGAATTGATAGCGGAGCGTTAGTAGGGAGCTGTGAGATACGGTGCTTTACCTTCTGACTCCGAGAACGAATTTTTGGAAATAAACAGTACCATCACTTCTCCCGCGGGCTCGAGCAAGGCGCCTGACAAGAGGCGCAGCGAGTCTTTCTCCGACCATTCCAAAAAGATCCCCTTTAACGTAACGTAACGAACAAGTTTTCAGCAGAAATCCCTCTTCGCTGGGGGTTAAGTCGCCTGGTTCAGACTCAATTTGCTCATGGGACGCCAGTAGCAAGCAAGCAAGCAAGCAGTCTCTCGTCCGCAACAGGAGTACATGGGGCTGCCGTTGTCTCGGTGATTCTGTTTTGCTAGCCTTTCAGACTAGTGTCTACCACTGTTGTTGGTGAGTCTTCTCTCCCAGGACCAGAATGATTACCCCTGTCCAATGAGTTTACATTCATCCCTGGATGTCGGGTACTGTTTCCTTCCCCGCCATCTTTGTAGCCGTCACCTGTAATCCGTGCAAGTGTGTCCGCACCCCCTGGAGGAAACGAGAAGGGATTTCTCGGAGCAACCCTCCCTGGTTCCAGACCTAAGAGCGCACTTTCCCATATGAGCATTCGATAGTATAGGTCTGGGGAAGAGTTGCGGGATAACCACCTGAGATATCCTCCTAATCTTAGATAGGTCGTCCGACGGGTTCGCGGTTCATTGCTGTGCTTACACACCAGGCTACCCCTCTTCGAAAGCTTCGCGGGACCTACTAGTCTTCAGATCGTCGCCCGGAGGAGTTTACTGCACAAAGCCCTTGAGGGGACGCTGGCTCCTGCAGGGAGCGGAAGCCCAACGAATGTCGGATGCAAGGCTCCGCACCTCATTAAGATCGTATTAGCATATTCTCCCGAAAGAGAGGGAGCAAATCCCATTAAAAGATATTCCGCATTATAGCCCACGACTGATTCAACTTCTACTTCTAGTAGATCAGACGGAGCTCGATTAGTTTCTACTGAGCGAAAGATAGAAAACAGAATCAATACGGAGAACAAGAGAATGCGAAACCATATCTGCTCTTACGCTATGACAATCTCACTAAAATTACAAAAACCTACACAAATTAGTGCAGTAATGATAATAGGACCAATAGATACTTCGTACAAAACCATTTAGACGGCAAATCATGATACTCCTGAAAAAGCATATTTGGAATAAGGAGTGAAGCTGCTTTTCCACCAATCAACAGGATCAGTGTACGCTGAGTCCTCTCCGAACCATACGAGCACGTCGCCGCGCATACGGCTCTCTACCCCAACAACTTGCTTTAGATCGCCCGGGAAACCCGCCCGTCGATGTTCCTTCCGTAGAGGCACATTGACACGTGGTTGGCGGGGAGGGCAAAGCCGTACGTGATAGTCTACCACCATCTGGCTTTCTTTTTCACTCCGAGAGGTCCGACGTAGTTGCAGGGGTTCGTCGTCTCCTGCTTCTCTGTCGTCCTCTTTAGTTTAGCGGAGTGGAAAATTCTGACTCAGCGCCTTCATGATGAACCGGCGCGCGCGCGCGCCTTCATGCATGATGATGAAAACCGCTTCTTTTCTTTTCTTTTCTTTTCTTCGGCCGCCATAAAGCAATGCTTTATAATACCTCGCTCCGTACCCTTCCGTCCCGTTTGGGCTTGGTTCTGGCCCCCCTCGAGTACGCCCGTTCTTGGCGGTCGTCCTCGTGGTTCGTTCCCAGCAGGCAGGACTCGAGAGGAGCGGGCCGGACGTCATAAATCCAGGTCCTGCGGTCTAGCCTTAGCCCTCGGTAAGCAGATCGATCGCTTCGTGTTCTCTCTCTGAATTTTGTGGTATGTCCTGTTCTTTTAGTTAAAACTGCTTGCTGGAGATCCACCAAACGACGATCAATTCTATTCCGCATTGAGTCAGGTTTCGGGGATTCGAGTTTGCAGATTGCGTTGAGTAGAATCTGCCGAAGCTAGGCAGACATCCAGACTCCTTTCCTGCTGCTAGAAGAAAACAACGTGGAAAAAGAAATAAAGACTTTCCTCTTCCCTGAAAACTAGCGTCTTCCCCGTGCGTGCGTGAGGGGCCCCTTTCGGGGCGGGTACTATGAGTCCTCTGACTACCTGCCAGAACAAAATCTGGCTGGGTTTCGCCGGTATCACCTACGGCTCTCATCCCAGATGTCCTGGAATGCAGTAAATCGGGATGTCGTTCAGTCTCTTGTCCCCAAGAGGATGGGTAATGTGCCTTCATGCAATGGTTGCTCCAATCCGATCTGGCCGGCAAGCAATCCCAGCTGGCAGAAAACAAGACAGCGTACAGTCGTTCGCTCGGCACAGAGGTACAAGGATAACTGTAGGTCGTTGGCTACCCAAGGAGACTTCAATTCGCTAGGACGGCACCTCATCCTGATCCACAAGGTTGGTTCTTCCACATGGTGTTGTTAGGTACTCCCTGGGAAGACAGGATCGACCTTCAACCATGCTTTTACGGCATGCTCTTCCTTTCTTCCTGAACTTCTTTGAACGTATCCCTATCCCCTTTTAGCCTCCTACACAAGAACCCCCCCTACCCTTCAAATCGCGAGTCAAGCCTATTACTAGTTCTGTCGAAGAGCCCTACACCCTGTATAGAGCAGATCATTCCACACTACAAACAATTTGACCACATGGGCGGGCCGGGCTGGCTGCTTTAGTACCACAGGTGACTGAACGGCCGCCCTACTAGACCGACCCACTGTAATAATCCCATAAACCCCTGGAGAAGATATAGCAAATAGATAGAATGTACCTACATTTGGATCCGACAATACCATACCATAATCAGAAAGTGTAACAGCCCGAGCAACCAAACTTAAATAGGGGTCAGTCAATGCTGCCCTCCAAACCGTACGTGGCAATCTTTTGTCATACAGCTCTCACTCGGAACACCTTAATTGCTTGCTTGCTTGCTTGCTTGCTTGCTTGCTTGCTGAGAGTATTGCCGTCCCTTCCGTTTCGAAGAATTGTTCCTTATTCTCAACGCCGGCCGGCCGCATACGTACTGGCCGCGTTGAACTAAGGTTTGTTCTGACTAGTTGCCTTCGCGGCTCGGCCAGGTTTCTGGCATTCCTCCCTCGCTACTATGCGACCTCTGAGACCGCGCATCGTTTACTAGACAATGCGAAGCGGTTACTTCCCGTGGTTGCTCTCTTTTCGTGTCTTTGCCTTTCGAGGACGGAGTAAGCGCTACGCACTTCCCTGCTTCGCCCCGTCAGAGCACCCAATGGTTACAGGTCTTTGCGCACCTGCTCGATTGTTTAAGTCAGTTCCTATGCTGGAATTACTTGTGGCTGGCTGTCCGGCAACCTTGACCGCTTCATGTGGAAGTCAAGGCTTTCGCCCAAACTGGGCCCTGGATTACTCCGCCACACACATACTGACGTATTCTGTTCGGGATACGTAGCCCTTACTCAGGCAGTAGGTACGTACCAAGTGAGTCAATCTAACCTTTCTCGCATCAGCTGAGAGACACCACCGAGGAGGGCTAAGCCGTCCTTCCTTCGGGGACCGGGGAAACCGCTTTGCCCGGCTTCGCCCCTTTCCGACTAACTGCTCGCGAACTCGATGGATTATTAGCCCAAGATGTTGTATTGGCCCGCCGTATATACTTCCAAGTCAAACATCTATGTTGGTTGTAGAAGGGTATTCTTCCGGAAAGAAAACGAGCCTCGCACGGCGCACCGTAGATGTAATTACCAGAACCATTACAGAAAGAAAGAAATTAGCACTTGGAGGTGGAATAGGTTCTTTTAAAATTGATTTCAAACCATCCGCTAAGAGTTATAACAACCCAGATGATCCCACCACATTAAGACCCTTTCAACGTTACATGGAAGCCATGACTTTACGTTCGACTGACACTGGAAAGACTACTCCTGGTAAAAGTAATATGATGATTCCAAAGATTTTAGCTAGGAGACGAAGGATATACGGCTTCGTTTCGTCAACTAAGATAGGTTTCAAGAAAATGCCTTCAAAGCAGCATTAGAGGGACTTGCGTTGGCTTTCTTTGCCAACACAAGGTCTGTTCTTGATATTTATGGCAGTTCTTTCTTTCGTTGGCCGTTAGCGGCGGAAAAAAGTAGTCAATGAAATAATGTCACTTGATAGGCCTCTGACAACGACGTTGCCGACAACCAACCTCTTGAGAAAGGTAGTAAGGATCAAGGTGTGGATGATGTTATTGATGTTGCGACCCAGACCGACATGGATGGTATTGATGTAGGAGTTCAGACGGATATCTTATTATACCAGCAGGTGCAACTACTCAATTTATTGAATTCTTACCGGGCCGTAAAGAGCAGCTCGGCATTGAGGGAAAGCAGGAACCCACCCCACGAGTTTCCTTGAACAGTCTGCAGGAATTGACAGAAAATCTTGTAGATAGAATGGCCGCCTTGACTTCCGAGGCTCGATGAAACGGGCTGGCTGCTATGAAACTGCCCAACCTACTTAACTCAGGGGTTAGAGTATCGCTTTCATACGGCGAAAGTCATTGGTTCGAATCCAGTAGTAGGTAACTTGATTTTTCATGCATGGTTTCACTAACCAAGTACCGAGTTCCGTGTTTTCCAGCTTGCATTCGTCGTGAGCCAGAGCCAGTCCTTTGTCGATGGAAGACTCGCGGATGAAGCGGTTCATTGCTGCTGCTTTCGTTCCGATACAAATTAGATAGACCGAGCACTATACATGCCGCTATTGCTTCTATGAAATAAAGTAAATGGGGGGAAGGTCGACCCGCTTTCTACCAGGCGTGCGGAAAGCGATGAAAACCTAACTAAACTAAAGGTCCAATTTTCTGGCTGCCTTATGGTTGAAGCAATGTTCGGTGGCCCGGCGACTAGTGGATGTGGGACGTGTAACTATCCGATTCTGAAACGAACGCCGATGGTCTCATTGACCCAATTTACCGAGAGAGAATTCCGCTAACCATCGTAAGGTGATTAGGTCTGCTGGTTTTCATCGGGGCGGTCCTATGAGATGATTAGAGTGTATCTCATCACATTCCAGATCTATCAAATAATCGATTGTAAAAGAGTAATGGATACGGAGAGTTTGACTCATTGAGAGTAGGGCGCAGAAAGTCAAGTCTTGCGATACTTCTCAAGCCAGCCCTTCGTGGTGCCTGACGGAATTGTCTAAAGCTGTTCTCGGCTCTGGTAACAGAGTTCGCTCCGAAGCTGTCTTGGCTTTTTTTTTGGCCCTCACCGCCTCATGAAGACGAATGAATGGGCCGCATAGATATTCTTCTGCTAATCTTCTCGAAAGCGGCGCAGTAGTAGCATCTAGGTGTGCAAATGGTTGTAGCGGGGGCTAGGTCAGTCAGATCATCCGCAGGTGCGCTTGAATGGAAGTTATTGATCTGGAATTCTTTCCTATAGAGACCTGGCCGGCCGGGAAGAACCAGTTGATAACCCACGGCTTGCTTGCTTGCTTGCTTGCTTGCTTGCTTGACGGCCGAAGAAGCGGTTTTCATCGGCATTCTACCTGCCAAAAAGAAAGCAGAGACTTCTGATTCCGCGATTTTGGGCGAAGCGGAAGATGTTGTCAATGAATAAAGGTACAGCTTGCTCGTTGACATCTCGGAAATATTCTGCCATTGTTGGGGCTAGGTTGAGCCAACTCTCATACGAGCTCTTCAACAGAGCTAGTCCGAAAAATTGATAAACGTTAAGAACAACCCTCTTTCATGCATGTTGGAACAAAACCCTTCAATTCATCACGGCTTACAGTCTACCGGAATAACCTGCCATTATTCTATCGATTTCCTAATGGATGAAGACATGACTGCATGAGATGTTCCAAGTTTCTCCGCCGCATGAACCGCCCCGCCGCTGAGGATTCTCATCAGAATCGTATTACTGCTTCCCAGAGAAGAACAGGTTTAACTGATGCTGTTCAAACAGGTATAGAATATTTCAATGGGGTATAGTATAGCGCTTGGTGTCATGGACTTTTAATTCATGGGAGGTAGTATGGGTTCCGTTTTAGGTAAGAAGATCACTCGCTTAATTGAATATGCCACGGATAAGTCTTTGCTAATAATCATTGTCTGTGCTTTCGAAGGGGCACGTATGCAAGAAGGGACGTTGAGCCTAATGCAAATGGCCGAGATTTCCGCCGCGCCGGCCGTCAAGCCGTTCTACAGATCCATCAAGTTCAGAGAAGATTATTCTATATATCAGTTCCCACCTATCTAACTACGAGTGGTGCTACTGCTAGTTTTGGTATGTTAGGGACATAATTATCGCTGAGTCCGAGGCATACATAGCATCTGCTGGGAAAAGGGTAATTGAATAAACGTTACGTCAAAAGATATCGGAAGCTTATCCTTCAGGGTAGGCGAAGCGTCATCCGTGCAGTCCCGGGGAAGTACTGGACCAATGGGATTTCTAAAGGACCAATCCTAGTACAGGGTGGTAGCGATTCCCATAGAGATCAATAAAAATGAGTTTTCTTTTGCAAAGCAAAAAGCACTAAGGGTCATATGATCATCTTATTGAGAAGAAAAGCAAAAAGCACTAAGGGTTATATGACCATCTTATTGAGAAGAAAAGCAAAAAGCTATAAATACAAGAAAAGAAGGGAATCTCACGAAACAGATTAGATAAAACATGGACATTATCAAAAAGTTTACAGAACGAACTGGAAAGAATACAGAACAAATTGGAAAGATTACAGCAGGCAGGCAGGCAGGCAGGCAGGCAGTTTGACGAAGACATTATCATAAACTTAGTTCGTTTACAGAATGAATTGCACGAGGATTCATCATGGCGATTCTTCGAGAGAACGACGCGGAGCTGTTACCGTTCTTTTCCGTAAAAACTTTTCTTCTGTTCTTGTCATTTTCGATCCTATAATACTTCGGGGCAGGGTCCGCCCCCGAAATTTAGTTGTATCAACCTAACCTTCTGCGCTAAACTAAATTAGAGCAACGAAAGTTGGTTGCTTTAGGCGAGCAACCTTGCCTTATTCTCTATCGGAGCGGGTCTTCCCCCGACAGCAAGCAATTGTCCGTCGCATACATAAATGAATATCGATATTACCACAAAATACAAAAAAGAAAAGAAGAATGCAATGAAATTGCTGATATTGTCCAAATAAAAAAAAGCACTAAGGCATATTTGGTTTGGTCATCTTTAGAGAATAATTCAGCTGGCAGTAGCTGAACTTTACCTAGTTGGTTGCTTTAGGGGATTAATTCCCTTATTCTCTATCGGAGCGGGTCTTCCCCCGAGAGCAAATGTCCGCCCCCTTTCCCCTCCGAGATTATGAGAAATGTTTCCCTTGCAAATATCAAGAAATTGAGTTGGTCGGCTCCTCCCAGGGCGGGCGGGGTCCATCTCCATCATCTGCAACACAAGAGAAGATCTCATATCTCTCTTCAACGGTGCTCCTGTCTCGTCTAAGGTAAGTCCTATAACCACCAAACCTTGTGCTCTCCCCTTCGCTATCACGTCTCTGTATCCTTTAGAGCGTATAGAATCCTCCAACATGTCACCAAACAAAATGTAGGTCAGGGGCTCTATAAAAATAGGATTGCTATCGCTGCCGCTTCTTCCTATAATAAGAGTTAGGGTGTACGTAAAGTTTAGGAAATGTCGGCTTAACGTTTTGCAAATTCAGAGGCGGCTCAAGTAACAAGAGTCAAAGAATGTATATGATACTAACCGTACATTTTTTTTGTTGGTGGCTCAGCGCGCGCTGTTAACCGCTTCATCCGCGATTGGTCTACGGTTCAAATCCTGCTTCCGCGGATGAAGCGGGGAGATTTACCCATTTCCGGAAGAAGCCGGCCGAAGAAAAGAAGCGGTTTTCATCATGCGGAAGCGGAAGCGGAAGCGGAAGCGGAAGCGGAAGCGGAAGAAGCGGTTGTCTTTCACTCATATGCCAAATCAAATCACGTTGGACTATAGCCCATCAATCAGTGAAGAATGAACTATCGTGCTTATTTCAAGCAAGCTCCAATAATTGATGAAAGAACCCATAGGTTGGTTTCCCGAGTCACGCATCGCAATATACTGGGCTTTCTAGTTCGGGGTTTAGCGATTTGCAATGTAACTTTTTGGGAATTCGTTTTGGCGTGGGTTACTGGACATGCTAGTTTGATGTATCCCATTCGATATCTTCGAACCCGAGAGTCGGTAAACTTGACTCCACAATGCTTACGAGAATTGGAATATTCTTCTTCATTATCGACAGATCGGTAGTTTCCGCCCCCGAATATTCTTTCACGAAATGAACCATCTTTCTCTGGTTTATGAGTCTTGTAATGCAACGTAGAAGGTTAATCAACTTGCCCAGGTCTCCATTCCATTAGGTAACTCTCTTTCGGCCCAACTGCGAATCTGTTCAGGAGAGGACAGTCCATCGTAAACAGCCATCCTTGATTATTCACGATGATCTTTCTAAACAAGCCCAAGCTTATCGACAAATCTCTCTGTTACTAAGAAGACCATCTAGCAAGAAGCATATCCGGGAGATGTTTTTCATTTACATTCTTGTCTTTTGGAAAGAGCGGCTAAATCAAGTCTCCAATTAGGTGAAGGTAGTATGACGGCTCTATCCATTGTTGCGGAAATGGAAGGGAAGAGAAAGCTTGTTCGCTTAAAGACTTCTATAAAGGGATATAAAGGGCGGGCAACCGAGACTTCTATTTACCCTTTTCTTAGCCTGACAAAACGCACTTCAGGAAAGGGGAATTGACCTTTCAAACCTCCCTTCCGCCGCGAAGGCGCTTTAGCGTAGTGACCTCCCTTCCTTCCCTCCAATAAATCCCTTTATAAATAGAAAAAGGTGGAATTTCATACTCTAATAGTAAGAATAAGTGTTCAGTAGGATCAAAACCACGAGCAAAAAGAAAGCGCACAGAAGCCTTGAGAGGAAAGGAAAGGAAAGGAAAGGAAAGGAAAGGAAAGGAAAGGAAAGGAAAGGAAAGGCGGTATCCTTGAGTAAAGGCGGAGAGTAGGTGCGAGCATTGAAGCTCAGGTTGGAACAAGAACTGGTCTTATTCTTTGTCGTCTTTCGGAGTATAGAAAGTTCGCGAAAGAGAGCCAATCCCTGATTACGTGTTTATAAAGAAACGGGGTACCGTCGTGCGTGGGGAGAATGCCGCCCGCCCTTCCGCGACGCTTACGTCTCCAATTAAGATCCCGCGTGCGTACAGGGAAGGGAAGGGAAGGGAAGGGAAGGGAAATCTGAAAAACAAATATTACCCAAAAACCTATCCACAGGGGGCAGGCTGTCCACCACACTTTACGCGAAATTTCCATAATTTGGTTTTGCGCTATTCTCGAGCCACTCGTCCGGAGCAGGTAGGCCACACCATTTGCTCAGGGTTGGTGCTAAGATCGGACAGATAGAGAGCTCTGTGGCTCTAGCTCAAAGAGGTTTCGGGTTTTAGTTGCATCTAGCGCATAATTGAGATTTGAACCTAATAATTCGCTGTTTAGGAGTGGATTTGAACCACTGACCCAAGGATTTTCAGTCCTTTGCTCTAACCAACTGAGCTACCTAAACCATGAGAGGAGTCACTACCAACTATTACTACGTCGTCATTGCCCTCTTTGGTCAGAGAAGTAGCCAATTTCTTTTGCATCTCTTAGTGATTGGAGATCGTATGCGCTACGCAGGCCATCTTCAGTAATGTTTTTTGGTTGATTGAGGGCCGTCTGACTTTACCGTAGCCGATAAGTAGCGTTAATCGTCTTCATCGCGCTGATGAAGCAGCGGGTTCATCCACCACCTTGGTTCTTCCCCGCAAGCAACTTCCGCCGTATTATCCATAGCTGTTCATCAAGAAGGCCTAGAGTTAGTTTTCCGATAAGATTCAAGCTACAATTTCAAACAGCACCTTTTCTTCATGAAGCGCAAGAAAACTGCACTGCGGAAGAAGAAGAAGCGGTAAAAAGTGTAATATAAATGGCTACCAAAGTTCTTCTTTTGAACTTTCAAGAAGGCCTGAATATTCATGGATTATTATACGATAATCTTTAATGCGGCTCAGATTGCGGAAAGAATTGAATGCTGGAATTTCGAAATTCCGTTGGTAAAATTCAGAAGGATCATGCAAGAAGGCAATATCATCTTCTGGCCATAATCTGCGAATCCAGCAAAGCAAAGCAAAGCAGCACTTTTCTTTTCACTTTAAACCGAGCCGGCGGCAATCTTGATGAATCACTGGCAAGAAGATGCTTTGCACTTTTCTTTCCACTTTAAAGCAGCAATCTTTGAACTCGGAAATGGCACTTTTCCCTGCAAGCCTGAAACGCACGCCTTCCCCAAAAGAAAAGCGGAACCACCTAACGAGTATTTTAAACAGCAAGCATGATGAACCGGCATGTTCATCAAACCAAACAGGTTCTTCATGCATGCATGAAGGCCTTCATGATGATGAAAACCGCTTCATTGGAATGTCACCGTCTCATTGACAACACGAATGATAACGAATTGACAATATGAATAGTCACGTTAGTTTCCCATTCTTAAGCATGGATTATTATACAATAATCTTCATTTGCTTTTTTACTGTTGACAACATGTAGTGCGGGGGCAGGGTTTGAACCCGCAGTCTTCAGGTCATGAGCCTGACGAGTTGGCCATTTACTCCACCCCGCAAGCAAGCAAGCAATTGATCTCTCTCTAGCGAATCGGAATTTATTTTAGAAAAAAAGAAGCCAGAAAATAGATTGCCATAGCCATGGGTTCAAACCTTTCCCCGAAGCTGCCGGCCGAAATCAACCGTTGCCAGTCGTTGTGTCCAACGAAGCTACGCGTAATGACTGTCCCTACCAAAAGACAAACAAACAAAGCATTTCTATAGGAGGTAACTGGGCCAATTCCCGCAAACCACCTATAGGTTAGGTGGCGGTGATCTATCGGCTTGTTCAATTCCCGCCGTTATCCGCTCACCCGCCTAACGCTCCTACAAACAAAAGGGAGGGTCTCCTTAGTAATTACGTGAGGGGGCCTCCTTCCCCATCTCTTGAACTAGACTGAACCAGTTGTTACTGATGATAGAGAACTGGCAATTTTTTAGCGGAACGTAGCCGGATTTTTCTACACCTCTTCACTCAATAGCTTTTACTCCTTGATACCCTCAAGTATGTGTGGTTTGATTTTGTCGGGGAGTTCCTTCTCATATTAAGCGATCTATGTCAAAGGGATCTAGTCCGGGAACCCATTGACCGCCGCGAGGATAACTACAATCTGTCATTCGATAGGGATCAGGGGATATTATAGTTATTTAAGTACCTCGGTAAGCCTAGCGCCGCAATATGGCGAATACTAAATAGCGGGATCGAGGTCTGACCCAAATTACGCAGAAGCGGCAACTTCACGATGTTATGCCGGCTCCAATTTTAAGGTGCCACGAAGTGCTTTCATAGCTTTCGGCTAAGCGGCAGACCCAACACAACTAACGAGTAATCCTACGTTAATAACGAGCCAAACTCCGCGATAGAGAGGTTCAGTTTCCGGGAGGATTTATCCATCTGTAATGAGAATGACATTGATAAGAGTATAAACAGAAACGTCTCCAGCTTATATTTCAATGACGAGTGAAGCAATCGAGCTACCTACACCAGTCTAGTCTAACCTTTTGGCGGCTCTTTCCGATGAACAGAGATATGAATAGAAGACATCTCCGAGGGAAACCTCACAACCTAGTAGTCAACGTGGCGATAATGACATTTATCAATATGCCACTGATTACTTACTGGGATCGTCATAGATGATTAATGCGTGCATTCCATGATCTCTAGAAGACTCTCCCGTAGCACGACCAGGATGTAGTGCCGGGAATTACAGGAGAGCAGAATCCGAAGCCGTGACTACAACAATAATGAGATATTCCAGAGCACCGGCTTCCGGGGGAATCTTAACCGATTATGCCACGGTTGAACGTTTTTATCCAATCACTACGTACACGCGAAACAATTTTTCACTATCGAAGGTGCCCTATGCGTTGATTGGTTTCTAGTTCAGAATGGTATCAATAGCTATAGCAGTCTTTCCAGTTTGTCGGTCGCCGATTATCAGTTCCCGTTGACCACGACCTATAGGGACTAGGCTATCCACCGCTTTTAACCCTGTTTACATAGGTTCGTGGACAGATTTACGTGCAATAATCCCAGAGACTTTGACTTCTACACGTCTTCATTCTACCGCGCTCAAAGATAGAGTCAAGCTTCTGCCGAGGAGAAGTGATCGTAGTTGTGCTCTCCGAACCGTGCGGAATAGTCGCCCATTACACGGCTCTCTAACTTGACTTTATCTGGGTCTTGTTTAACCCCAGAGGCCGAAAGGAGGGTGGAAACTTCCTCACAAGTTCCCTCCTCCTTTCCTCCTTGGGGACCCACTTTGTGATTTCCTGAAGTCCACTCTCTCCTGGAGTTTGCAGAGAGGAAAATGGCTTTTCAGTTAAGTCAGGTAAAACTTGCTTGCCTTTTCGTTATTCTGTTTCGAACTCCGGGCATGACAAATGCATAGGCTCCTTCCCGTTTTCTACTTGGCATTCACCAAGTGCCGGTTCCGCCTTAGGAGGGTAGGCAGGTGGTATGGGCCCTCTGACTTCTTTCCGGGGCTTTCCTCCCGCCGAAGATCTCGCCGGTTTTACCTGCGGATGGTTGGGACCATAATAAGATAAGAGTTGAAAGGTCCCACTTTGCTTGGCTTGCCGGGATGTCGTTCAGTCTTCCGTCCCCAATAGAATAGATAGGTAATCCGCTCTCATGCTTGCTGTAAACTTTCGTTTACGGGCGGGAGAAGTGGCACTCAATCGGGCCTGACCATAATGTGCCTATAGCAGGCAGGGAGCATATCCGCGTCTATCTGGCAACACGTCGAACGAACGAATAGGGCATGGTCACCCGAAAAAGACTCCGATTTGCTGCTTTCGGCCTCATCTTTCACCAAACTACCGGGCTGCACGATGATTTTCATTCGTCCGCTTTGCCTTCAATCGTGCTTTCTTTTGCGACATGCTATGGTCTCGGCCTCCCTTCGCGGGTTCTGGTTAGTCTCATGCCTGTATGCAACCTTTTTCGACCGCAGATGATCTAACGGCCGCCCCACCTTTTCCATCAATGAGTACTCCTAACGCATCAACTACACAACCCGGCATGGCCTTTCCTACAAGAACGTCCACAATAGATCCAGTGCGCTTGACCATATCTCCTTCTTTAATGGCGGTATCACTACCGGATATAACAATTCCTACATTCTCATTCTCAGAATTCGAAGCCATTCCTTTCACACCGCTGGCGAATTCTACCATTTCTCCTGCTTGAATCTTGTTCGATCCATAAACACGTGCAATTCCATCCCCAACCGATACCACTCAACCGATCTCATCCACTGGCAATTTGGTGTGATAGTTGGTAATTCTTTCTTCCGAGATAGTAGATGGTTATTCCGTTGCTCTAGCTTTAAACAATCTCGTTCCCTTTCTCTTCCGTCGAATCCCTTTCCTCGGCACTTTATACCCAGGGCAGTCTCCTGCATTCATGGCAGTTCCTAGCAAGAAAGAGATGGGAAAGGGAAGTAACCTCACGACGAGGTGAACCATGTCATTGATATAGAGGGGAGGGATCGGACCTTCCCCCAGTGTTGGTTTGCATTATAAAGAAAGTAAGTTTTGACAGAATAGACTGGGTGAATGAAGCGCTAAAGCCGTGTATCCGTAGCTATGCAGAGACGGAGAGAAATAGATATATACAACTGAAAGGTGAGGGACTACGCGGAGGGAGGGCATCCACATAGCTCTAAATCATAGGATCAAATTCCAGAGTGAGCCCCGCAGTGCAACTACCTTTCGCGGAGCCGACTCTTTCGATCGATTGGCAAAAAAAAATGGATATTTGTCGTATGGAGAAATTGGATGAACGAATAGACGAGTAAGGTATTAACTAAACTGCAATTATTCTAATTTGAGTCGACTTTTTCCATTCCATCTCCCCGCTTCGCTGCTCTATTCGGGTTTATTCCTTCGCCTTGCTCGAGCCAAGCCTTCCATGACCTGCTGGGCTGTAGGACCAATCCAAACCTTCTGACGTTGGTGAGTAGAGACAAATAGCTCTATGGTGGTATTTAGACACGACGTTTTTTAGGGGGTCAGCATCCATTATGTAGCATTGGGATTACGTCGTGAATTCTGATAGTAACAGGACCTCCCTCTTTTGAACTTTTCGGCGAAAATCCCTTTCTTACAAGACCAATTCCTTTTATTTTCACTTCAACTGACCTAATTTCGGGTTAAGTGGCAGCTTACGCGACACGTTCCGCAGTTGCTTAAGCTGCATACTTGTCCGAGCGACGGAAACCCTTAAACCCTCTTGAACAACCTGAGGAGGACCCTGTTCTTTCATCTCCCTTGCAATTTATTATGATAATGAAAGTATTACTAAAAGTTGGTTAAGTATGGGCAATACCGTGGTGCTTTCTTGGCTTTTAGTGGTGTTTTCCCCATTTCTGTTAGCGGCGCGGCTACTATTACTAGTGTTCAGAAGGCTGCTTTTACATAATTGTATTCTTCATTTCTATTCCTTCGGTTTCGTTTTCTTCCTGGCGTCTTGCCTTCTCTCATTTTTGTGAATGAAAAACGAATTATTCTTCTTTCGTTGATTGATTGAAACTTTTCTTGACTTGCGACAGATCTTAACATTGCTGTAGGTTCATTAACCACGTAATGGCAATCCTGCTTTGTGACGGAATCCGCGGTAACGGCTGATATTAATTAATCATTTGATATATTACTAAATTTCTCTCTTTAATTCCGAATCAACTAGGAAATTGTTTCAACGTACTATTATGCTAATCTGGTCAATTTAGTGCCGAGTCAGATTACTAACCTTAGTGTTATCGCCGGGACCTGATTAATCACAAACCCAAGTGGCTTTTTTGGGTCCAGTTCCGGAGATTTAGGTTGAGGCAAGTCTGACTTATTTATTGGAAACTGATTTGGTTCCTGGAATATATGACGCGATTTGTTTCTTTTCTCCTTGTTTTCTACGTATAATTTCATTTCAATATTTTATACCTCTTCCTTTATGAACTTCAGGGGGTTTACAATTTTTGACGCTAACAGCGGATTAAGTAACTTTTCAGGGATCCGTTCCGGTACAACGAGTGATATTATGTTTCAAGCGGAAAACACAAACCGAAGGCGTGACCTAGAGTCAAATCTCATAGCTGAACCCTAGTTTTGAATCTGAAACAGAGCCTTATGGGTTAGTACTGACTTTGTATCCAATTGTTTACGAAGAACAAACGGATTAAGCTTCCGTAGACTTGACTTGATTTCGTTGTGGCTTCTTGTTCCGTTCTCGATATTCATGGCAGTTTTTTTGTTTGCGCTGGGATTACAGTATAATAATGAAAAGGTAGCTGCTTTCTTTGTCGACGCTTTGCGCTCAGCGGACGGAATGCGGGAAGACAGGTGCGTGCGTGCCGTGCCGTGCCGTGCCGTGCCGTGCCGTGCCGTGCCGCCGAAGGGGAGCAAGCTGCGAAACAGGGCGGGAAGCAGCCTAGTAGAGTAGTTGGATTGTTCATGCACTCACATGAACCCATTACTCGAGATATTTCGAAAGTGACGCCCAAAACTGAAACTCCTTACCTAGCACCAGTAACAGTCAATCCGTAACATTGCAGGATAATAAGCTGGGACCCGGAGATTCGTCTTTGGGTCGTAAAGGCGGCCAAAGCCAGCCACTAAGCAACGCTCTTTCAATGCTTTACGTTCGTTTTCCGGGCGAAGTCTGGTCTGATCTTACGACCTTCTAAGCTAAGCGTTAGATTTTACTAGCCTCTGTTCGGTCTGTAAGGTCAACTTGTGCCTGTAGCTCGAGCACCAAACTTCGAATCCGGGATAGTTCGAATCTCTCCGGGCATGGACCTATCGATGAGTCATCGAAGTCTCAAGTCAATAGTTCCAAGGGAACCGCAATGAAGTCTTCATTGCGGTTCTTCCCCCGAAAGCTATAGCGCTTTCTCTACGGGGGAAGAACCGCACTCGGCTCTGGTTCCGCTGGCGGAAATAGCTTAATGGTAGAGTATAGCCTTGCCAAGGCTGGAGTTGAGGGTTCGAGTCCCTTTTTCCGCTTGCAGAATTGCGTCTTACGGTCACGCGAAATTGACTAGAGAAACAGTCTGAATTACTCCTGTGCGGTTCCTCCGGGATGAACCGGCGGGCGCGTGAAAAGTGGCGATTTGATTGATTCCCGCCCGAACCAACCGCGATACAATCATGGCCATAGACAACGCCAAGCAGTTGCAGCTCCTCAACGGTTGAAAGGATACGAAGCGATCAGCTAGCGTTCGTACTTCGAGAATACAAAGCAAAGCCTCGATTACCACAGCTGCAATAAGCGAAGAGAATACGATACGATCAGCACGAAGCGGGGATTCCCAATCTCAGTGAACATCGGTACCAACTATGCCTACAGCGGCAGCGTAGCAAACCTTTGGGTTCGGGACTGGTTGCAGCAAGTACCATAGGGACTGATTGCAGCAGGTACCGGACTAGTGCTTCGGGACCGATCTAGGACCACAGGGATTGGATTCCGTAGGGATAGCTTCATATCCTCCTTGCCGTATAGATATCACCTAGCGAACTCCAGGGACTGATCGAACCCACCGGTACCTACGGGTTATCATTCTCGAAGTTGTTTTCTCTGCAAGAATAGGCCGCAGCCTATGCTATCTGTACGGCTACTTCTCTGCCGGCCTTTGATCAGAAGCAAGTGAAAGAGACCGGCCATTCTATAACCGAAATTCTTTTCTGCTGCACTGGTTCATCGGGCCGCCTCGACTAACGGCAGCATGAAGGCCGTTTATCCGCCAAAAAAGTGGTGCCGTGGCGAAGTCAATAAAACAGCGCAATGAGTGAGATTGCCCGTTATCCGCCTCACAGACAGCGGAAAGGCCTTCACCTGCGCTAATAAAACTTAGCAGCAAGCAAGTTCTTCCGCATCCGCAAGAAGGGGGCAAGCAAGCAAGCAAGCAAGCAAGCAATTTGCGCAGCTAGGTTGGGCGGTTCTCTGTCTGCGTAGAGGGCATAATCCGTGTTTGGCTATCGACTCAAATTACAAGTGGTGACGGCTAAACTGTACAGTCATGCCGTAAATCACTATCCTTCACCGTTTCCCTGGCTGGAACGAAAGTTTATAGAAAGAAAGCCAAAATTAATTAATATTGGAGTAGCCATGGTTGATTGCAATGAGAGTGATTATACGCGACCTGGAGTTGAGTTCGAACATGTATGCAATAAGGTGCTAAAGTACTTGGTTGGCTTGAAGATAAGTATATCGTAGAACTTGTTAACAATCCATTGGGCTACTTTAGAGAAAGTGAATTTATTTAGGAGGAGGCGAAGGACGCACGAAAGGAGGTAGACTTTTGGTGTTACTTTAGGGAAAGCCCATCAGTTCGGTTCCTAATAAACATTCACTCGTTACGGGATTCCGGGCGTCAAGGTGTGGATTTTACTTCATTAAAAGGAAACCGACCATTCTTTCTCATGAGAACCCATATATCATCCAGGGCGAAAGTCTTATGTAGTGTCTTGCTAAAATACCTTGGCGTTGTGAAGGATTTTTTTCTTTACAATCACTAGTTTAATAGGAAATAACTTTATTCTTTTTCTTTTCTAAGCTGTTTTTGTTACGAACCAATCTGTTGCTTACTGCCTGCGCGGATACGGGCCTTCGAGCAAGCAGTGAACGCAGCACCAGTCAATTCCTCGCCGCCGGCTTCACCCGGATGAACCGCTTTCAGGCACGACTTACGGGCAGAGAGTTTCTACACCATCCTCTAGGGCCCATATCCGCTCGCGAGGACCGACCTGGAAAATCAGTACAAGTTCTTCAAAGATATTTTAGCAAGGGACAAACTAAATCCTCAGGTCGGGTGGGATGGCACTACTGGCAAATACTGTCTGGCAAAGACGCAGGCGCGAAGCGTGGTAGGCCCGCTAGCGTTTTTTTTGCTTGCCGAAAGCATACAAGAAAAGCCGGGTATATACGGGAACCGACTCCTTGTTGTTTTTGCAACCATAGGAACTGCCATGAATGCAGGAGACTGCCCTAGGTATAAAGCACCGAGGAAAAGAAACAGATTGGATAAGACATGCCCATAGTCATAAACAGCTTAGAAAGATTATAGACCGAATTGCACGAGGACATCGCAACTCTTTAAAATAACAACGAAGAGTTGTTCCCGCAGGTGCTCCTCAATCTGTCGTAGAATACACTACCCGATCTTTCGGGTGGCCTAGAAATCCTGAAAGATCTAGAAGTCTCTTCGGTTGTGGAACTGATTATTGGATTTTAGGATTTCTTCATTCCGATTGTATTTGCAATAGGATTCATCTCCCTTACATTGATTATAGTAGCCAAGACTCTTTCATGTACAAACCGTTTCGTGTAAAGATGGCTATTTTCTACGAACTACAAAGATATAGGTACTCTACACTCAATCTTTGGTGTCACGGCTGGAGTAATGGGCACACGCCTCTTAGTACTAATCTGTATGGAATCAGCATAACCCGGCCATTAAATTCCTGGTGGAAATCATTAACCTTATAATGTGTTAATAATCGCTTACGCTTCTTTAACGACATCCCTTCCGGTTACGCTGGCGATGACAGGTGGATTCGGTAACCGGTTCGTTCTGATTCTTACAGGTGCACCTGACACGGCATTTCTATGATTAAATAATATTCTATTTCGGTTGTCGTCATCTTTGCTGTTGCTTTCATCAAGTTTAGCCTCAGTAGAGGTGGGTAGTGGCACTGGGTGGACGGTTAAAAAGGCCGTGCCCTGTGGAGACATAGGGAACAGTAATTCCGCTCGATGCAGGAACGTCCTCGCTACAGAAAAAAAGGCTAAGCCGGGCCGCAGGCCTTCAACAAAATCCAAACTGCTATATGCAAAAACCTTTCCCACAAGGGGACAACCTGCCTGGGAGGGCGAATCTTCCCTCCCATCAGAGACTCAATGCGGAATATCTATCACTCTGCGGATAGCTTGTGGGTGTGAGCTGCTTCAGCAGGCAGCATCGTGCTCTAAGACGCGAGTACAACCTGAGTCTCCCTATTGCTTGCCCAAGGCAAATACAATCTACAGATCCTTTACTACGTCAGGAAGATGCTTAATGTAAGGTCTGTCAATGCGGCGCATAAGATCATGGGAGTGTATCAGATCGAAAGATGCTAGCTTTTTCTTATATTTGGTCAATATCCATACTTGATTAGTAAGCATTTCTATTGCGAGGGAGTTCGTAAAGCCAGCCCATCAGGTATTAAAAGATCCAAAGCAGCAGCTCTCAATAGGGCACAAGTGCTACATCCGTAAAGATTCAAGGGGTGCTACTCTTCTAGAGACTTGTGTCAATCTCGGAGGTATGGCCGCTGACCTTGATCGGCTTACCGGCTTTATAGAGGCAGAGAGACCTCATACAGGAAGGGCAGAAAACAAGGCGCTTCCCGAACCGAAGAAGAAGAAGCGGTTGGCCGAATTGGCCTTTATCAGGGGCTATGGGACGAAGGCCACATATTCTTACTCAGCCGCCCGCCCTTCATGCTGAAGCCGCTTCTTTTCTTTTCTTTCTTGCGCGCCCTTATTGATTCAAGACTGTCTACAGTGGGACAGTGCTTGGTACAAGTTAGCTCTTCTAAAGCGATTCGTATAAAATCACTAGAGCTGAAGCTCCGGTCAAGGGCCATCCGCCATAAGAATAATCGGGAAAAGTTCGAGTAGACCTGAGGGATTCTCTAAAGGAAAGGCTTCATGACAGGATGATAGATAAAGGTACAGTCCGATCCATACAGAGACATATGGCGTATAGCATTAGGCAAACACAACCTGAGGCTATTTAACATATGTGCTATCCCCCTCTGAGTAGTATAACCAGTCATTCCGGAGGAGCTGTTGATTTAGCCACTTCTAGTCTCTACCTATCAGGTGTTTTCTTTATTTTAGGTTTCATTAATTTTATAACCATTATCCTTAACACGCGCGGACCCGGAATGACCATGCATAGATTATCCCTATCCGTTCGGTTCGTTTCAGTGACAGCATTCCTACCTTTACCACCTCCTCTCGTACCGGCGGGTGCAATTACCATGTCATCAACCGATTGAAACTCTAATATCATCTCTTCTGACCCTGCTGGAGGAGGGGACCCTATCTTATACTAGCATCCTTCTCGGCTCCCCGGTTATCTAGAGGTTCATACTTTTATTCCGTCAGGACTTGGTATCATTAGTTATATCGTCTCCACTCTCCCCAGAAAACCTGTCTTCGGTTATTCAGGCACGGTGTATGCCATGATCAGTATTGGAGTTCCTGGATTTACTGCTCGGGCTTATTATACGTCTACTGTAGGCTCAGACGTGGATACACGTGCCTACTTCACGGCGGCCATCATGATTATTGTCGTGCTTATTGGAATCAAGGTTCCTAGTCGGATTGCCATCATGTGGGGAGGCTCAATATAATACAAAACACTCATGTCATTTGCAGTAGGGTCTACTTTTCCGTTTACTATAGGAGGACTTACTGGTATAGTCTCGGCTAATTTCGGGATAGACGTTGCTCTATATGATACTTATCACGTGGCTGCATATTCCTATCATGCATTTCTTACGGGAGCTGTTTCTGCTTTATTCGTAGGGTTCTACTACCGGATAGGTAAAATGCCTGGTCTTTAATACCTAGAGACTTCGGGTTAAATTTATCTTTGGATTACTTTCCTTGGAGCGAATCTGACTCTCTCTCTCACGCATCTCCCAGGTCCTTCGGGCATGCCATGTTGCATCCCTGATTATCCAGATGCTTACGTCGGACGGAATGCCTCAAGTAGTTTCGGCCCTTATGTTCTCGTACCGGGGATCCCTCGTTCTTTTGTAGTAGTTTTCAAAACTTCGAGCAGTGGGAACAAGTGTGCTCTAAGTCCTCGGGCTGGTGAATAGAATTCAACCACATTCGAATGGATGGTATAAAGCCCTCCAGCTTTTCATACTTTTGGAGAACTTTCAGCTATCAGGGAAACCAGTCTTAAGCAACCGGAACCACCGAATGGAACATGCCTGATTCCTATTTTTCGCCGCTTGTAACCTTGCCCTTAGCTGTCAGTTCTGGTTACGCAAATCACTTTGGCGTTCAGCCGCGTACCATCATCGGGTCCTCCCCAATGATAAGCTTGGTGCTTGACCGGCAGAGAAAAGTGGTCCGCATCCGCAAAAGACGAGCAGATCCTGCAGCGAAGAGAACTTGAACTTTTACGCATAATGAAGAACAAAGGAAAGATACCAGAATACCGAAACAAACTACTACAAATAGAAGGACAATCCATTCCGTATTAGCTTTCTCGTTCGCTACTTCGTCTTCAACTGTTCCATAGAATTAGAACAGAAACGACGTCCAACTTGCTGCATGTGTTAGGCATATTGCTAGCGTTCATTCCGGGCCAAGATCAAGCCCAGTTCTTTAGTCAATCCCTGCCATACGAGGGAGGCAGGTTGATGATCTCTTAGTAAGTTATTAGCCAAAGCTAATAACCGTAAGCGGAACGGCCACTGACAAGGCGGATCATCCTACATTCCGGATACTTTCCCGGCCGGTGCAACGGCCGAAGATGCGGAAGATAAGGGCCGGGATCCTGATAGGCCAAAGCTGCTTGCTTTTCGGAAATACTTCTTATTGTAGTTACAGTTTTGTCTGGCGGCAAGGGTCAATAGCGAAAGAGCGCTTGAAGTGCCATGGCTTTCCCTTGGCTGTTGGTGAGAATACTCCCGCCCGTCATTCGCCGCTGTCGGTCGTTGCGACGACTACGGAAAAAGAAAAGTCCAATAATTGATCAAAAGGCTACTAATACGAATTGAAATAGCCTCAAAATGATGCCATCGTTTCCGCTAGAGAAATCAACGATATGACCTACAGAAGTTTACCCCCAATCGACCTGCGGCCTGGATGTCGTAAGATATTGGCTAGCAGTGGTTTGGTTTGCAGCATCATTTATGCATTCATTGTGGCTGAAGAAGCGGTCTACTATAAGATCCAGCAGTGAGTTGGGCTAAGCCGTGATCCCCTTTTTGCAAAATAAAATATACCCCCTTTCCCCCCAATAATTGAGATAGTCGTCGTTTTTGCTTCCAACACTATGGATGGTTAGAATGTATACAGCCTGTAGCTGTTGTACTGCTCGTAGCCCTCGTTACGTTATTTTGTGCCGCTTCATCGTTGAGTCTTCTTGCCCAACCTTTTCGTTAGTAGTGTTTGCAGTAATGGGTGTAATCTCCCGCCAGGTCTCCGGTTTCACTTCCGCTGCTGTAATGACATGTGCCCATTCTTCCGCCCGCGCAAGCAAGCAAGCAAGCAAGCAA
This sequence comes from Azolla caroliniana, assembly GCF_043228905.1. Taxonomy (NCBI): domain Eukaryota; kingdom Viridiplantae; phylum Streptophyta; class Polypodiopsida; order Salviniales; family Salviniaceae; genus Azolla; species Azolla caroliniana. The sequence goes on from NW_028230587.1 coordinate 59,834, forward strand.
GCAAGCAAGCAAGCAAGAAGGGGAACTCCAAAGAGGCAAAGAATTAGCAATGCCCACAGCCTCGGTAGCGTAGCAGGATCTTCCAGTGAGTGTTGAATAAGCAAAATATACGAGGCCATTGGACCTCATCAAACTCTTTTGCGACACCTTTTCGTTCGACTAAACAAATCAGCGAGACCGTGCTGCTGCTGCGTGGGACCTCAAACAGTTGCCTGATACTTCAGGCGTGTAAATAAGAAAATCCAAATAACAATTGTTACGTTTATAGCCTATAACTGGCTTGATCCGGCTTTCTTTCTTGGGCGAGGCCCGAAAGAAAAGAAAAGAAAAGAAAAGAAGCCGTTTAAAGTCTGACAGACTGTAAAAGAGTAAGTATTAGCCATGGTGATTCTATTTTGTTCTTCTTAATATATTAAAAGTTATTACTTCGGAAACGGTAGAGCCTCTAGCAAGCCGGTGGTGCAAGCGAATAAGGTGAATGGGACCCTACTTTTCTATCGGGAGTATTTCGTTTTATGAAAAAACCTCATAAAGCCCGTATATGCCCGGGTTCATATATCAAAATAAACCCTAATCTTGGCTCGGAAAGTCGAAGCGGGAAGTGGCCGAATGAAAAAAGCGTTTGATTTCAGTAAATCCGCTTTCAAAAGAGAGATTCGAATCGTATCTCCTCCCTTAATGCCAAAGTATACTTCGTATTCAAGAAGGAAAAACGAAGTGCAATGAGTTTAATGGTGCTCGACCTTTCATGCGATTAGGAAATTCCACGGCAATGGTCCCGCGAATTCGAGAAGTTACCACCGGAATGGCCAGCCCAATTGCGAATTCCGCAACTGCCACCGTTAACACTAGTAAAGTGAGTGATTAACCCATCATATCATCCGAATAGACAGAAAATACCGGAGAGTTCAAATTGACAGCCAATAACATTAACTCAATTAGCGTCGGCATAATAGTAATATTCCTTCTATTTGAGAGAATTCCCTGAATACCTGAAAGAGAGGAAATCATGGAAAATGTCAAATATTTGACCAGATCCGTAAGAAAAAGTCTTTCTTCGTTTCATAAAAATCGTAGTGAGATTGGTTCTTTATAATCATGGCTGTTTAAAAAGAAGTGAAAAGGGGCAAGTAATCCCATATACCAATATAGCGAAAAGTGACCGAAGCATGATGCAGGTTCGGTTGAAAGGAAGAACCCGCTAGCCCGCCCTGAACAAGGGCAAAGCATTCCGTAGGTATATAATCTAATGTGCACTTTCCGCATCCTACAGGACTTGAACCTGTGACCTTCAACTTAGAAGGTTGTTGCTCTATCCGACTGAGCTAAGGATGCTGTGCATTACAAACACTTCTAGGCTTTTCAGTTAAGTCAGGTAAAACTTGCTTGCCTTTTCGCCGAAAAAGCAATAGAAAAAAGTTATGAATACAAGAAAGAAGAAACCGCAACCGCAGCCCTGGATGATTCTTCCTGAAGTAAGTTCTAAAGAATGCCCTAACCAGATTGATTTATCCATTTCACGTAATTCGGTCGGTTACGTGTTTTTCATAGCACCTTTCATGTCGTGCCACATAAAGATGGATTACCTAAAATCAGTTGAATTCCTAAATCATGAAAACAACTTTCACACGACGGCATCAAACGGGGCAAATCATCCATCTAGGAAGAACAGGATGTGGTTCCCAAAGAATGCTTTGACACCAGTGTTTCCTTCCTGTACTCCAGTGTTTTCGGAGCATCCTAATGGTTACACAAAATGGTCAAAACCTTAAAGACTTTGGGATTATTAGAAACGAATACTTCCCACACGTGTTCTCTAGGAGAGATTAGTCTCCCGCGAGTGCCTAAAGAATAGACAATCGACACTTTCTTTTTCAACGAAGGGAGTCCTTCACATTCCCATAGCCCTTTCTCTCTAGCTTTCTCTTGCTATACCGTCGCCGTTGCTGTTCTCAACCCTTTCATAATGTTACGCGGGCAGGAGAGCACTGAGGTAAAGTAACGGACGAGGGGGCACTATGATGGGTGGAAGGGGCGGGCCGGTGATTTTCAAGAGCGGATACCTATCCCTAAACAAGGCACAAACCTTATCGACATACAGGTTCCTACTTGCTTGAAGGCCTATTAGCACAACTTTGTTGAAGATCGCCCAAAGTAGTACCTTCCTATAAATGTCAACGTCCAGTGTTCGCTCAACAATGTTATCCCTAGAATCCTCGAAAATTCATTGTCAGAAGCCCGGAAGACCCCTTGTAAGAACAGGAACCTGCCTTAGGCAAGCTACCACTTCACTTGGCCGGCAAGCTACCTGAATCTGCCGGTTCTTCGTAATGAGGAGAGGCCGGATCTCGATTCGTGCACTTTCCTATTGCCAGGTGGCTTCCTGGCCCTACCACTTTTGTTTTCAAAGGTGCTAGTTTTTTGTTTGTTTTGTTTTTTTGGCTGGCGCTTCAGTCATGAAATGAGTAACGAATAATAATAATATTCCGGCTGCGCGCTGTACTTTTCACTAACGCTTTTCGATGAAGCGGTTCATCGTGGCATGACTCGCCGCTTTCATTAACAGAATGGCTTTCTGCTGCTGCATAGGAGCGCGAAAGCAGCACCCATGTTGGCTGGGCTGGGCTGGGCTGGGCTGGGCTGGCGAAGTCTCAACACCCGTGCGTGCGTGCGTGCGTGCGTGCGTGCGTGCGTGCCCTCTATGAGCTGCAAGTACCTACCCGCATAATTTCCTTTAAGAGACCCTATTACATGACTAGGTCATTCCTTAACAGTGTGTGGAAGGTTAGAGAACCATCCACGAGGACCAGCCCGAAAAGAAAAGCTGCCTCCTGAACAAGTCACCTATAGCGTTGACGTGGACAAGCCCGGGATGCGCCCTCAGAGGCTGACCTGCGGCCGGCGGAAGAAGCGGAAAACCGCTCTTCTTTTCTTTGGCACTCTGGATCCACCTGCTAAACAAGCGGTGCTCCAGAAACCAGCAAATCGCCTACCAAAGATAGACAGGGAAAGCGTGTTCTGAAAGCAGCAGGCAGCACCGATAGCTCAATCGGATAGAGTACCTGGCTTCGAACCAGGTGGTTAGAGGTTCAAGTCCCCTTCGGTGCACACAAACCTTCCTTGAATGTTTCATAGAACGGTGTTGTTCTCCGGGAATTCTCGGTCGGCATGTTGGAGTGTCGGAGCCAAACCTTAATCTCATTTAAGTGGTATGGCGCTGCTAGATGACATTTGGTTCATTATCTTCTTCATACATAGAGGTAGGCAATTTCAGGCGCTACAACCCTACCTTAACCGGGCCACTTCACGTTTGGTTATTATTAACGTGAGAAATCGATAGGACCAAGTAAATTAGCGTACCATTGGTTTGCTGCTTTCTTTGAGGTCCTTTCCAATTCGTTTCTGCAAACTCCTTTCTTTTCACCTAGTGAGAGGAAAGTGCCTTAAGAAGGCATTTCAAGACGAAAGTAGGTTGGTTGTGAGCAGCTGACTATATGCGCCCCTCGCACACTGTCTTAGCATAAACTGCGGGACGGGATTCATCAAATAAATAGGGGCGGCGGCCCGGCCCGGCCCGGCCCGGCCCGGCCGGATGAAGCCGGCCAAAAGGCAGGCACAAGCCAAAGAACGACGATATCGGCCTTCATGCTTGCTTGCTTGCTTGCTTGCTTGCTGCCGTTGTATATCACCGCATGAAGGCCTAGAAATCCACATGAAGCAAGCACGATGAACCGCTTCTTCCGCATGAACCGCCTTCTTGCTTGCTTGCTTGCTTGCTTGCTTGCTTGATGAAGCCGCACGGTTCAACGCCAAGGAATAAAGGCAAAGTAACCGGCCGGCTCGTAAGTAATTATTTAATTTCAGGAGAATAGTTCCAATGGTAGAACAATGGTCTCCAAAACCAAAGGTTAAGGGTTCGAATCCCTTTTCTCCTGATTACCTGGCTTGGTACGAAGAGGTTGCGGGTCTCTTTACCTTGTTTTATCACCGGAATAGTCGAGACGACCTAGAATAGGCCTCTCTCCAAGTCCATACATGTCTATTGCCAGGGTTCTTCCTCATCCATAATACTCTGCTTTCCAGATCTCGAGGATGTTGGAGTAGAACAGGCGGCATATAATTCAAAAGAACCATCGGTATCAGTACCGATGCCGTACATGGTACTATTATGTATGTATGTATGTTAGGATACGCATCAGAGTAAAATGACGTAGCTTCGCCACTATCTAGTTGGATTTCCATTGAAACATTACCAAATTAGATTTTCCGCACCTATTTCTTTCAGAACAGCTAGCCAAGTCAGACCTTGGGCCTATCTCTATAGGTTGGTTTTTCAGATCCCATCACTCCAGGCTCAGTCGATCTTGGATCTTGCTCAATAGATCATATCTTTGGTATCTCACTGCCTGCGGTTCATCGCTGAAGGCGTTTGTTTAACTGTCTGTGCGGGGTCCATCGCTTCGCCTAGTCCTTGCACATGGTAGCACTTGGTTGCACTCATTCCTTCTTCGCATGGCTTAATGCATGCAAGAAGTATCCGTTCCGTAAAGGCAACGTTTCTCCAAGAAAGAAGAGCGAGGCATGCGGCGTTGCCGATGAAAGGCGGCGATGCCTTCCAAGCCGAGTGAGAAGAATGACTCAGACAAGAAGGCTATGAATGAGCAATGCTTTGAATGCCGCCTTAGGATCCTGGAGTAAAAGGATTCGAACCTTTGCGTGTCGGT
>NW_028230588.1:0-64450 GCF_043228905.1 Azolla caroliniana
ATGCGTGTGTGTACCATATATATATATATATATTGTGCGTGTTGGATAAAATTATAGAAATATCAATACTTTCTAAGCTCCCGTCTTTGTTGTATATGTAATCACGTCCTTTCATAGAGCAATTTTGTTTTTATCCACATCCATATCCATATGTATGTTACAACTTACAAGTATATATAGAAAGAGAAACAGAGGCAGAGGCATAGGGAAAAGACTCTGGCTACAGTACTTCCTCTACTATTATACATAATACATATATATCTCTATAGATATTAGGTTTCCGTCTATACAATACACTAATTCCTTTCAGATCAAACCACAATAATAATATTAAGAGTCAAGACTAATAATAATAATAATAATAAGTAGTAGTAGTAGTAGCAGTAGCAGTAATGGACAATTGCTTGGGTAATAATATGGCACTACCAGTACCTGCAACTTGTGGTGGAGAACAAAGCCTTGATACCATCAACAGCTACTACCCCCAGCCATATGATGATCATCATCATGAAAATATAAATAGATATAGTCACAGTAATAATACTGCCTGCATAAATGGTGATGATGATGACTATGATTATTATAGTAAGGCTACAGCTATCATTAATACTACTGCTACCAATATCCCGGGCAATTATAACAATGGTACTGAAGGTGGTGGTGTCGTCTCTCCGTTATCGGTGTTGGATCATAATTTTCTGTATAATGCTGTCGGGGATCCGTTTCTCCATTATTATATCACTGACCATAGCTATTATAGCAACCATGATGAGGATCTGATCAACACCGAGCGCTCTAGCTATACAGCTACGCAGTGTAGCTTAGATGACGATGATCAGATGATGATGAACGCAGCAACCGCTGTGGGCAATGAGAATCATTATGGAGGGATGAATACAAACGCAACGAATGTAATGACCACACCTGGGGTCGAGGCGGCAGAAGAAACGGTAAAAAATGCAGAGGCGTCCATAGAGGCGGTGCCATTAAGGTCGGAGGAAGTGGCGGCGGCGGCGGCGATGATGATGAGGAGGATATGCACGGGCGAGGTGATGAAGGCGGAGGAGGGAGTTACAGGATGCGGCGGAGGAGGAGGTGGTGGAGGGGGAGTACATATGCAGGGCAGGAGGAGGAGGAGGAGCTGGACGGAGTACTACGAAAAGCAGCGCATCAGTTGTGGTGGGGAGGAGGGGTGCAATAATAATATAGGAGGTGGCACAAGGGAGGCGTTAAGGGTGCCAAAAAGCAGGGGAGTGGCGCGTGTGGTGGAGGGCCATAATAACCATGATGATCATACGGCACGAGGAGGCGTGGCGGCGGCGGCGGGTCCAGAGAGCAGGAAGAAGAGCAATAGTAGTAGTGGTGGTAGTAGTAATAATAGAAGTAGTAGTAGTAAGAGGGGCGGCGGCGGCGGCGGCGCGGTGGCGCGGGAGGCGGAGTTCGCGCGGGCGGCGCTGCGGCCGGTGGATTGGGGTGCGCTGCTGGAAGCGACGGCGGGGAGCCGGCCGAAGCGGCGCAACGTGCGCATCTCGGAGGACCCGCAGAGCATCAGCGCCCGGCGGCGGCGGGAGCGCATCAGCGACCGCATCCGCGTCCTGCAGCGCCTCGTCCCCAACGCAGTGAAGCTGGACACGGCGTCCATGCTGGAGGAGGCCATCCATTACCTCAAATTCCTCAGGTCCCAAGTTCAAGCCCTCCACTCCCTGGAACACACCACCACCTTCTTCCATTCCTCCTCCTCCTCCTCCCTCTCCCTCTCCCCTTCTACCTTGTATCCCATGCTTTAGGAGAGCTACCCCTACCCTTCTTTACCTTTTGTAATAAAACTTATATTGCTGCAAACTGTAATTTGGATCCACCACCCGATTGCTTTAGTCACTAATTCTCTCATGTCCGCCTTCGCATCATCCTTACATACATAACCGATCTCCCATTTATTGCTAGTCTTAAATAATCATGATCACTAGATTCATTACATTCTCGCCCACCAATATTATGCAGTTAAAATTATGTATTGGGTTCGTTGAGATTCATTACAGCGTATTAATGGATGCATTCATCTTTGATGTATCCCTCATAAGGTCATCTCCCCTGCACGAATCAACGAGTGAAATATGATTTAATCATTGGTACTTGGGACACTTGTAAGATCCTTGGTGAATTTATTAATATATAACTTTTACAGTGCAAATACCTTGACCCCCTCCCCCCTCCTCTTTTTTTTTTTGTTCTTTGGTTCAAAATTATAGAACTTTAAAAATAATATGTTGTTATGAATCACCATCCACGCTCTCTTCCTTCTTCTTCTTGGAAATAGAACATTAAAACATGTCGTACACTATAGCAGAGTCAACTGAGATTTATTTCCCCAAGTTTCCATGTAATAGTGTGTGTCCATTTTTATGAGGAAATATCAACGTCATCAAATCTAAGTACACCTTGCACATTTATTGCTAACGTTAACTTAGTGTAGGTCGGGCATTATCCTCAAGGGTACGTACTACCATTAGCTTTTGAATGTTACTAGTGTGAAACCCGTGAGAGTTAGTCGATACTCTAAAATTTGACAAAAGTTGGTCATGACTCATGAGTCCCAAAATCCTTGTAAATGAACTTTCAAGCGAACGCCAAAAGGGTTTAGCATAATGATTGGATTACCTAATATCGTATATACATATTGATTCCATGGCTCCATAAAGACTACATCGATGGATTCATGGATTGTATACTTCCATTTATGACTTATGGCTCGTTAATAGCTTCTCTGATTCGTTTTCTTCGTTATTTGTATCTATATAGATTGGTTAGGGTCGTATGGCACTGCTTTACAACATTGACTGTAATATTGGACTACTTTGTATATTGGCCACTTTACTTTTAATTCGAATGGAGGATTTTTTTCATGAAAAAAAAAATAGCTTCTGTAATTCCATAACTTTTGATGCATAGTTTGCTATTTGTCTAAGACACTTGATTCTACACTTTTGATGCATGATCATGGATCTCAAGTTATTATTGTCTAGTTGCACCAAATGATTCTTCAATTCTATGGTTGTACCATTCATAACGCAATTGTTTTATTATCAACCATGAAACTTTTACTTTCATTGGTACCCACCCTTCATACATATATTGTTGAAGGAAATTTTCACCAATGACACCTTGTATTCAGATATTTTGAATATTAAGCCATCATTTTAAGCGTATTTTTTGAAAATTTCCCTAATTTATACTTTTGCACCCTGATCCTTCATGAGATGTAGACATTTTAACTATAGGTATATATGACAAGCTTGTATGTGCGTATGCCCACCTATGAACTCAAGTATTTAAAACATTTATAGAAATTCATGGATTTCCCCATATAAGTATTCGCAAATAAATTTGTGAGACAAAATACCAATCATTCCTTTATGTTAGGGACAATATGTCCGAAAAAGTGCACGCAAATCATTCATACAATCAATAATTAGGATGGACGTGGCCCTTTGGGTGTGTTGCATGACAATAGAATGTCTAATTATTGGCAAAGTTTGGTAAAATGAGCTATTGGTAGGGTTAAGTGGTTAACGTAGAGCTATGTGAACTAGAGGCTTGTCAAAATTCAATGTAATTTGGATATGAATGGACATGTTGGACATGGTCCAAAATGTATGACACGTGCATATTGGTGATGAGTTATATGGGGAGATGGGAGTCATGCCCTATGGAATATAAAATTCTTTGCATCTTCCTATTGGTCTAAGACATGACATCATGCTTCATATATATTCAAACATACATAGGTAAGTCTAGCTCAAGTTTGATGCCTCATCACAAGTGGTAAGGTTACTAATATGTATATATCATAAAATATATTGATGAGCTCAATCATATATAATGATGAGGTTATTAGATGTCACACTCTTGTATCCTTGTTTTGCATAATCGTACTTCCATCCTCAACTACACAAGGAGTTAGTGGTATTTGTGATTATAGCCCCACGTGAATAATTAATAGGGCAGTCTATATTTGCATGATTGGAAGGGAAACTTGGGATGAGTGTAATTTTATGACAAGATATGTAATGGCGTTAGGTTTGAAGGAATCTAGGACAACAATTTGGTTGTTGATACATTAGATGCCATCACCCATGTTCTTGTTTATAACATAATAATAAGGAACCTTGCAAAAGTATGCATATGCGAAGGCAAAGGCCACAAGGCAATCATATTGTGTCAATGTCAAATAACATGACATCGAGGATAGAGGTGATCAAAAGCCTAGAATAGGGCAAAAGACGGAGATGGGTAGCACTGTAATGGATAACACCATCAAGACAACATGTGATGATTACATGTTGCATTGCCAACTGGAATGCCTCAATCTCGCATGACATTATATGAGACGACCTACCACAACAACGTTGATAGCAACAATAGGTTGTATTTCTAATAACTTAATTCACAAAAGAATTGGGGACATGACATAATATGATACAAGAAAACTATCTTTGAGCTCTTTATTATGAATCAATTAATAATGATGAGTACTAAATGAAAAAATGATTCAGGAAAAAAATGGTGCTTAACTACAACTTATAATACCCAAGAAAAGAATAAGAGATGAACTTAAAAACACATTGATGTCCCCTACAGCCGAATATTATATAATGTTGTCGCGTAGAAGTCGCAATGAATAATGTATTATTATACCAGAGCTTTGCCTTGCAAATGGAGTATGTACTCTCAACAACATCGAAGAGATACCATAAGAAGGGGGTGACTAGTCCTCTTCACATAACTCAACTACTTAGGTTCCCAAGCTTGCACACCTTCCCAAGCTTGTCCCAATGGGTTAGTCTCAAATCCTAAACATTTCAAATGAGCATTTTGAATTGATCTATAAGGTTATGCCTTTAATATTCTCACAATGATTAGACAACTTGTGACATGCTTGTTCTATATTCAAAGGACACACAACAAGGTTCAATGTATGGCCCTTTAAATAAATGGTGAAGCTCCTACTCGTACTCATCTTGTCACCATCACTAGAGCAATACGATTATGTAAGACACCATTAGTTTTAAGAATTTCGCAAGACACAAAAACTAAAGTACTACATCCTTTGGGTATAAAGATGACTTTACATCAAGACCATATTCTCACATTCATGATACATGGATTTACATACCAAACCAACTTAAAGACATGGAAACTACCGTCTATCTTTGTGAAGAGCTCTTGTTAGTGAGCTCAATTTGCCTAATATGCCAAGGTGAGATAGCGATATAGATAGAGCCCCAAATCAACATCAACGCTTTTGGCTACCTCTCGCTCTCACTAATATGCCAAGGGGCGGGGATAGAGATAATGATAAAGCCAGCAATCAACATCAAAGCTTTTGACTATCTCTCGCTCTCAAATATGGACATATTATTGGTGAAGGTTTATTTCAACCCCTTCTAAAGTTATCAATCCCCATGGAAATGTTAACATGTGAGTTATTTCTCCAAAATAAAAAAATAAAATTACTCTTATGTTTAACGGTTTTAGAAAACACATTTGCTGCTCTAAGAAACATAACGCCCTAATTACAACTTAATCGATTTCTTTACCTCTCTCAAAGGTCAAATTCACACATTGTGTAAAACGTGGAGTATTAGCAAGAACATGACAAAATGAAAAATCCCCAATCCTTCACGGGTTATTACACTAGCTTGGGCTTACATGTATATGGTTACAAGTTGAAGCACGTAACAACAACTGCAATCAAGTTGAAACGACTATTGGGAAATCCCATTCTCAAGGTATTGATAAGTTAGCTAAATGTGTCATCTCCCCAATACCAAGGGTTCAACATTCACCGCATAGGAGTGTGGCCCGATACTGTGCCTTTTACTCGCACATTTCTTGGTTGTTGCACATGCAATGTCCACCTCCCATTCGCAATCCCATGTGGGTGGTCCATTAAAGTGGCCCGCTAACAACATTTCTTCATCGAAGGTTAGAGGCAATAAATAAACTAGGTGGTCAATGAATTATGTCCATTTGGATGATATCTACTCCTATGACCATGTCGAAAATCGCAAGGGGAGCTCCCATTATGTTTTACCTTGTTGACATATCGAAAGGGTTTATTACATGACAAAAAATGTACTGAGCGGGGATGATACTCATTTCCCGATCAGCCAACATACGTGTCACAAAATTATCCCCTTTGCGAAGAACTAGGCATGGTGTGAGGGGTGCCCAAATGTGGGCCATATTTGGAGATTTGTTGAAATGTGGGGCTACCAAGGATGAGAATCGGCAGAGGGCACTAACTAGGAAAAGCTTTTGAAACGCCTGAAAAAAATTTGCGCCACAACTAATAACTCGACGTCACATGTTTTGCCGCCATTCCCATGTTCTCAAACCTCTTACAGTAACAATTCCAGTTTTTTGCTGCTGCTTTTGGTTGAAGTCTACGTTTGGCATCGTCTGCACACTCAGGTAAGTCTGCATAAAGAGAGAGGGAGATAGATAGATTATAACGAACAGAAAGAAAGAGCAATAGATGTATATGTTGTTTACTGTAACACTGCAAGAGAGAAAGAAAGATATATTAAGGTCTTCTAAGGCCAAAATTGGCCCATGAGACAATTGGTTTACAACTAAATTAGTATTTATCCAGTCATCATAACTAAAATAAAATAAAATAAAAATAGAGAGAGAGTGTGTGTGTGAGTGTTTTAGCGTCAATTAATTAGTAGAGATTTATCTCTCTCTCTCTCTATATATATATATATAAATAGATAGATAGATAGATAGATAGAGAGAGAGAGAGAGATTAATCAGGTGTTTCAGTGGGAAAAACAGTGAGATTTACTTCTTTTTCGAGGCCAAAATGGCCTAGAAGACTGCATACATCTTAATATATTGTCTCATCTTTAAGAACACAAACCAAAATAAATGTAACTAAACGAAAATAGAAGTCACTAGAGAATCCCATTGTCCATAAACGCAAGATTCTGAAGATAGATAGGTTGTATCTTTTGTCTTCAAAAGATTTCTAGCATAGGTCCATCTAGAATGTGATTTCTGAAGCGAGGGAAGCATATGCAATGGTGGGAGATAATGGTCTCTATCTGTCAATGGCAAGAGTAGCTGCCATAGATAAATATGTTGCAAATTCTCCACCACATCTGTAAATTAGGATAGGGAGATGGATCATGCTGCTCACAAGTGACGAAGGGGTACAACATTAATGCCACAACCGTTAGAATTTGCTACAAATCATCCATGGCCATGAGACCTATGACAAATCACACAAGGGAGCTGCTTCCCATAAAGATGACCTACAACAAAGTTCTTTTCATGAACTTCTCACAGGGTGCATTCATATAGAGACCAAGATATAATGACGTCTACATGATGAACAAAACAAGATAGTGCAGTAAGACCTATGACAAATCACATAGAGGAGTTGTTTCCCATAAAGATGGCCCTCTACAAAGAGATTTTTCATGAACTTCTCACGGTGTGCATTCATATGGAGACCAAGGTACAATGACATCTACATGCTTCATAGTGCTCACAAAGCATTAAGATTACTCGAAGCTTCCTTACACCAACTCTGAGGTTAGCCTCTAGTAGAGGTCACTCTCAGTCTCTCTCTCTCTGCTGTTGGATTACACTTGTAATCATGACTTGTCTAATCGGCTGAATTTAGCCTTTTAGTAGAGGTTAAACTCTCTCACTCTCTCCAACTTTGCCATTTGTTTAAACTCCTAGCTTGATCCTCATCATGGCCTGGGCACTGCCTGAAAATGTACTCAATGCTTGTGAAACAGCTTTTTTCGCTTTCAACTGTTTGAGATGGCCATACAAATATGTCCTACTGTCAACGGTGTGTAAAGATTTCTCATTTCACTATTAACAGGTGTAATCTTACTTTGATCCTAGAGTTTGTAAGTCCACCAAATGTGTGACATGTGTTCAATCTCTTGACTTCAAGATCAACCTTAACGGAACTTTTAGTTTATAGCTTCATTAGTAGAGAAAATCACTATATAAAAATAGATTCACGATCCTTTATCTTTCTCCTGACAGTGAGAATTTCTAGACCTTTTAGAATGAATCAATGAGGAAGAGCTCATAAAAGAAGAGAAATTGAATGTACAACAACCTTGCTATCCAGGTAGACTATTAACCTAATGTAAGCTAATATAACTTAGACCTGAATAAGAATGGTGAGGATCGTTTCTTCCCAACAAAGATGATTATCTGTGCTACCAAAGGTAACATGTGTAAAGCATTAGAGTTTTAGAAGGATCTATCTCTGGAAAGAGGAACAAGTCTATCATTGGAAACTGGGAAGGGACCACTAAATCCCAAACTAACAACAGCCCAAGCCCATAAGGAGGCCAAAGAATGAATATCAAAACTTACAATAGTAAGGGATTTCTCAATCTTAATTTGGTCAAGAGCTCAAAAAATCACTTCAAGAGAAAGTTATGATCTCATGGGCAAGTAAAAAAGAGCACAAGTTCTTAAAAAATGACAAACAATGAATATTACATCGTATGATTTGAAGAGATTTTACAATTCCAATAGGGCTAAAAGCCTCAAATTTTGGCCCCAGAGGAGCAAGCTTAATTCTTTGTATTCAACAAATGAGTCTTTAAGACAATTTAAGATCTCTGCAACCTCAATAACAGTCAAGGAACCAGGTGTACTGATCTAGATGACTTCCTTTCTTTAATAATAGGAAATAGGAATGATCTCCTCTATAAATCCTGAGTTCCCATCTGTGATCTTGGTGTATGCTGCTAGTGCCAATTCCTATTAAGGCTGAGGTATGGGAATCACTAATGAACTCTTAATCCTCATTGGGGATTTCAATTTGGTAAAAGATCCACAGCAATAAAGCAGCAATGTGGTTTGAAAAATACTAAGCATGACTTGGTGAACGTTACCTGAAACACACGTTTTACTTGGTGCAATTCAAGTATATAATATCTTAGGAAAGCTACACTGGAGATTGCGATGTTAATAGTGCATTATAAACTGTTTTGAACATATTGATGCCAGTACACACCTGATTACGAAATGTCTAACAATGACGATATTAGGGGCAAGTTATAGAAAGCTTTAAACTGAAAGCGAGCTGGTTTGATGCTGAATTCAATTCCACATGGAAGATGTCAAAGGAAAGAGAGACACTGTTTAGAATAAAAAACTCCACACTATCCTCTTCCTTGCCAAAGATCGGGGGATGTCCATGAGGGAAACCCAACAATTCCTTGTCCAACTCAAGAAACACATAAATAATGGCAAATAACTTGGGAATGCTAGTAACTACAAAAGCCCAGTAGCACTTGCCAAAATGTTAGACAAAAATGGAATCCATGTTCAATTGGAATTTCTACACCTCAAAGCTATTATTCTGGAAAAGGAAATCAAGGCAACATCTAGAGAAGAAGAGAAGTTCAGTTATTGGAAGATTCGTGCAAGGTGCTAGAACTAACCATTCTTCTTTAAGAGCATTAAAAGAAAAGCTGGCATTGATAAAGACCTCTTTCTCGTAGAGGACAATACTCTGTTTTGAATTTGTCTTCATCATTTGCATTGAGATTTTTAAACGAGGCTGTTGCTGTTACTGTTGCATCAGGTGATTAACATTTTTACACATATTCTCATCTATCTCCCTATGAAGTCTATCATCTCCTAACATGTGGAATTTGAAAAGATCCTATGCATACATACTAATTTGAATGATGTTGCTTGCTTGCATCGAAGTACATATAAAACTCTCCCCACCCAACCTTGCATTTTGAACAAACCACGATAAGAAAAACACCTTCCTCTACATAAATGTGATAGTTAGATTGGTGACTCGTTGTTGGTCCAACCAAGCTTGCTTCATATCTCTGAAAGAGGTATATGATAACCAAGCTTGTCATTATCTTACCAATCTATGATGTTGCATCTAAACCTGATACATATCTAGCTATGCACATTGCAAAAACTTTGTTGAATCATATGCAAATCCAAAATAGCATCGCACAGCCATTATCTTCATAAACTATTCAAGGATAGATTATTGGGACAGAAACCAAAAATGAACTAGGAAAAAAGCGAAACATCTCCTTTTGCTCACTTCAGAATTAACAATGATAAATGACACATTAACATATTAACATATGATAAATGTTCTAAAATATTGTGCTCCAATCCACAATGTTTGATTATAGTCCATGATAAAATCTATATAAAAAGTATGCATATAAAAAGGGTAAACCCTCAATATAGTCCAGGCCACTCGACCAAAGTTCTTATTTGGTTGGAAGGTATAAAGAATATATTTTCATGAATGCTCAACTGCCAAGCATAGCTAATAAGTATATGTTTGTGGTGCTGCTCAATGTATTTTGGCCTCATGTTGATCTCTTACAATGAGAAAAAGAGAACATTATTCAAAATTTACACAGGAAGTTGTTTATTAAAATATGCCAATGTAAAAATTTATTTTGAGAAAAATATATACTTTTTGTATGGATGAATCTGTGTGTTAATTTTAATTCTTAATAAAATCGCATGATATTGTTAGTGGATGATTATGAGAAAATATATGATCTGAGCATCATGGACATTTATGCCCTTGAAATATTGTACAAGTTTTTATCTTTTTCCCTCCTATCATTGCAAATGAGGTACGTGGGACTCAAGCTACACAAGGGGAAATAGGCCTTCTCATAAAGGGGAAGGGATATTCATCTCACGCTTCCTCACAGGATGATGAGATGCAAAGCACTTTACAACCAGATTTTTTTACCTTGTTTGAGGAGGCTAGTTTATGTTAACTACAGAAAGTGACTTTATCTATGTGAGTTATAAACCTTCTGATTCAATAAAAGTTGTGGGTAACTTTTTATAGCTTCTGCTATATTCATCATTTCTGTTTGGATACGATAATCTAATTCTATAACTTGCATTCCCTTCAATGCAACATCATCTCCTATTTATGAAGCATATCGAGAACACATACTGCTTTGCACAAAATGTCTGGGTTTTTTTATTTGGGTTTTATTATTTGTCAGTGCCAATTTAACTTTTTCTATTTTGTATTTATCTAGGCCAAGTTTTAGTAGACGCAATATTTGACAGAGGACTTACACGCTAGCTCCGCCCACCACCCCCCCAAATCTAGATTTGAGAAACTTCTGCAGTAATTGGATCCAATTGGCTTGCAGAAAGGGCTTTGGAATAGAGATGGTTGCGCTTCTTCAACGTAGGCAAGACCATGCCGAGTAAGAATGTCTTATTGACTTTGCATATCTATAGAATATTAATACTCTCGTTTCTAAATAAAGAGAACGAAACTAGAAGCTTTCGGGTATCAAAGATGTAGGGGACACCCAATGTCAGTATGAGCTCAACAACTTGGGAATTTGGTGAACACTGAGTGGCATTTTGGGAATTATGCATAACGAGAGAGGGATTTTGTGATTTATATCTAACCAGAGATGGCATTAATTGTTTGTGGCATTTTGCACTCGCAAGTTGAGTGATGTTTTGGAAGATATGTTTTACTGGAGTAGTAGCATTTTGACAATCACCCTTATTTTTTGTGTGTAGAAATTTATCTTACTCTCATTAATTTAGATATTTATATAACTAGTTCAATGTCAAATCATGTCTAGGAACCACATGGTGACAATATGTGAATGTGGTGGAACTGCAAAAGTTTGGTAAGAATAAGGACAATATGTGAATGAGATCATGATCATAATTGTTATGATAATGAGGGGATGGTCATTGTAAATTCTCCTTATACATGGATATAAAATAAAAAGTCAATGTGAGGAGCTTAAGCAGCTTGACCTATATTTTGTTTTGTAATGGATATGCATGTTAAATGTTAGGTTTGATAGTTTAGGGAAAGGGCGAAAGAAGTGATGATCTTGTGAAGTAGAAGATGCAAGTTAGACAACCAAAAATGTGTCTCACATTGAGTGGAACAATTCTAATTTTGCATGAGAGCAATCATTGCATATGAATGTAATGAACAATAAAAACGTTATAGTAACATGGTGACATAAGAGTGGAATGTGGTATTACCCTTAGTAATTTGGTTACAATTGTCAAAAGAAACACATTTGATCATGTCTTTACCATCTAATTCTATTGGTTTAAATAAGTTTGTGATCACATGTTTGGAGATTAGGCTGTTAATAATAGAAAATTAAAATTCTTGGTACAATGGAAACCATCTTGCAAGTTTTCTTGTCATGACAATATAGAGCATAACACAAATAATGTTGAAGGCAAAGTACACTAACCAATATGCAATCTTGCTTTTTATGACCTTAATCTAGAATTACCTCTTATGTTAGCTTGTAAGTATGAGGCATTCATCCAATTAGCCAAATGACATGTTCAATTGCAATTTTCTTCCCAAAAGGGACTATATGGTATGTCATACGAAGCTTACTCATGGGAATCCATGCTCTTAAGAAATTTTCAATTAACCTATTTGGCTAACACTTGTAATGATTGTATAAATATGGTTGTCACAAAGTATACTTGATTATCCCATTTGTATTAGGTAAGAAAGATGTGGCTCCATCAAGAATGTTCAAGAAGACCCCCTTGCCTTACTATATATCCCATATACATTAGCAAGGAGGAAGGAAAACGTTTCCATCTAATATGTTTTAGTATAACCTCTTGCTAAATTATCCTAGATGCAATGGTCGGAAAGAGGTAATTCTTACAATACAACAAAGCCTTGGGACATGAATTGTGAATCTATATTGTCAAGTTTCTCCCATTATGTAGGGCCCTTAACGACATTCTACATATCAAATCTTCTAATGTACCTCGTATGGATTCTAATTCATTTTCCAATGAGGTAATCTTACACATTCTAGTTCAATCTTGTGTGGTGAAATGTGCAAACATCAATATGCTTGCAAACACTTGTATTAGTTGAGAACTTCATCGTTGTGCTTGTGCTTACTCTTTATGAAAGCAATTTATAATATTTCATCATGGTAGAATTAATGTGGTCATATGAAATGGTGTTATACTCAATTTGTGATTGAAATAAATTAATTGTGCTTCCAGTACACACTACACTTATTTCTTTTTCAATTTAATCAACAATAAATTTATTTTAGATGTTTAAACAATAGCTAAGTAATCCCTTTAAACTAATCAAATATGTTCATGAAAACATTTCGATTTCAAAATACTAATGACACAAGACAAAATTGGGAATTTGCTTTGATCTACATTCTACTATTGGTAAACCCGTGTTAGATCTATGCTCTATATTTACCATGGAACTTAAAGTAGTGATTGCTTGAGTATTTTACAATACTTGCAAAATGTTGTAGTTAGTAAAATGCTCAAGCAAATGGTGCCAATGTTGATGGCCATGTTTAGTAGAAACCAAACAAATTATTTGAAGTTGCAGATTGGACACTTCCATGAAAGCAACAAACTCCAATAAAAAACATGTATTCTTTTCTGCTCTAAACCACTATAGAACATTTTTTAACTATAATTTGTGATTGCTCAAGTGAAGTTTGGAAAATTGGAGTGTCCCCATTCACCAAAATCGAGTTAAGGTGTAACAACCATCTTATAAGAGAAACAAAAAGGCATGAAGCTTTGAAGTTTGCATGTCTTATTCTAAGATACCATACAAAATGGTGGTGAAATCCCCAAATTCCTTAATGTTTTGTCAAGCGCAAACTTCAACAACAAATCCAAATTAACGGCTAACTAAAGTCCACCCCTATAGGAGCTTGAGGTTATGAGAACACATCATTTCAATAAAGTTCGTATAATATTCCTATCATACAAACAAGGGGTAAAAATATAATATCCTATTCGAGATGCTGGCTTTAATTTTCATTGTCTTGTTTCACCAATTTCATACGCATTCGTAGACTCATTTTTCATTTACCAATCACAATGTAACATTGGAAAACATCACCCTCACTCTATTCCTCCATATGTTAAATAATTAAATTTAGAGATATATGTTTTCTGCTCAAGTTGAAGCCTTTTCAATCATGACTTCAACACACTATTTGTTTTCATCCATAATTAGATTTGAAGAGAAACCCAACATCTTGAGACAAGATTTATCACTTATTTTCGCTATTAACTTCTCTTCAATTCATTACCAGTTAACTATTTTTTTTGTATGTCTGTGCCATTAACTCCTCTAGATTTAAAAAGCTAGTCATTTTCATCAATAAATTGCCGTTTTTACTATTACATTTCAGTACACATACATACACACACACAAATGACAATGACCCGTATCAACTTCCTGTATGAGCTTGCTCATCATCCTTTTCACATGATATGCACAAAGTCGCAATGTGAAAGAACATCGTTCGTTTAAAATTGGGACATTAAAACTCTGATATAACAATGTTGAAATGTGAGCATGGCCACCATGCTTGTGAAGGCTCTATCCAAGGAAAACACCTTTGCTCTCTCAATCTCTCGCTCTCTCACTCTCCAAAAAACCCTTTATAACACAATCCTGCATCACGTTGATCCACAATAAGATCTCCCACATTAAATTCCTCAATAATTATTGACTCCTATCAACATTCCACTATTCCTCAGCTTTTGTATCGAAAAATCCCCCCACCCCTTTCCTTTGTCTCGTCTTTTATCACATCCATCATCCAACTTCAACAAAGGACTGACAAGGAATTCCACATCTTTTTACACTGACAATATATATAGAAGATGTTGCCTCTAAAGAAAGTGGCCAACTAGAACTATCGTTAACTAGGTCTTCACGGAAACACCTTTTTGCACTAATAATATGTCCTAAGAATATTTTTCTCTAGCAAAAAGTGCCCAATTTGTTGGATTTTCCAAAGGTTCTAAAATTACTCGTACTTCATTTCCTCGTCTAAATAGCCAATTGGTTACATTTTCACACATGTTTTAAATCAACCGTCTCCATACTCAAGGCTAAAAACTAATATTGACTTGTCACTCTACCATCCCTCGCCTCCCCCCCAATTATGAGAGAATAAGGCCATTTTTTTCAAGAAAAAAACCCATTCCAAATAGAACAATTTTTGGTATATTTATGCATACATTTTTAGTGTCTACTTTTGATGGACCCATGGGGAATCCTTCCTTACCTATTAGACATATGTATGAAGGATGTTTTAATTTTATTGGGAGAAGTTTCTTGTTTTTGGGATCTCCAAACTCAAAATGTGGGACACATAAATACACTTTTGCATGTATTGTAATTGATAAAATTCAAACATGTCCCCATGGCTTGAAGTTTTGAATCTTGAACATTAATGAACGTTTGGTTCTAAAAAAATTTGAAATGGGAAGACAACTTTTCCCAATGTAGACATGTATGTATATGTTTGTGTTTGTATTAGTTTGATATGTAAACTATACAACTATGATTGAACATTGCAATTTTGTCATCTTGTATCTTGTTATGTATCCCGTTCATAAGTGGAAGGAAATCTATAGATATTTGTCCAATATCTAGTAGTTGGAGTTATTATCCTATTGGAATCTAAAAAAATTTGTTGGCCAAGAGCAACACGTGTTTACAAGTAAGCCTTGAGGATAATGTTGATCTCACCAATAACATCGCCAACTTTTCTCTTCATTTGATTCAAATGAATATTGTGAAATATGCCTAACAGTTTACAATCGAGGAAATATTATCTACAATGTTGTAGTAAGTACTCTATATAGATTGCATTAGACAAGAACCCAATTATAAGCAATAAACTTTTGAGCCTTTTAGTGTCTTGGAATATTCCAAAATAAATGCTAGTTTTTTAGGGGAAGCCTTGGAGTTTCCTTTCAAATTAGACAAAAGACCATAACTTTCACACCACCTTTCCAAATGAGGACAATCCTCTATGTTTAAAATCTTCTTGCTGCAACATTTTCAACAATAGATCATAAGGTATTGTTTCATCTACATCAACTCGGGATTTTAGTTGTCCACGATTTGAGATATATGAAGAGACGGGCCTAAATCAACTTTAAATGAACATCTAAATGTGTAATCATGATTAGAATTATCTGACGATTTGGTTAAAATTGTCTTCTTGTGTATACTCCCCATCAAGTAATATAATGCTTGACTTAACATGGATTTATTATCATGGTTATTCTATGAAGTCTATGATAAAGATCAATAACTATGTTGGATTGTACTTGGGACACTTAATTGCATCAACTTATTGATAAATCATAAACATATTCCCAAGGCATGGGCCATGAAGTAACATACAAAGTAGCGCCATATAGTTGTGGATATTTGATCCCACAAAGTTTTCCTATGGTAGATTTGCATGATCTTATAATGAAGCCTTGCATTGTTATCATTAGTTGTTTGTTCGAGGGGGATGATTATTGTGGAAACAACCTCAAATGACAATCATCAACTAAGAAAAACTCATATGGGTACTACTTACTTGCATATTGAGTCAAATGATAGCTATAAAACCTTCCTACATGAATGATGGAGAAATCAATAAGAAGCCAAATTTTCAACTAAGCTAACATCATTTGGAAAAAGTTATAATTAGCAAACATAATCCAAATTTCCAATAAGTTAACCTAGTGAATATAAGTTCTAACTTGTGGGGATGTGTACAATCTCTCATTTATACGATGCATTTATGTGAAAGCAATACTTTCAAAACATACTTTAGCACATCGTCTGTTAGGTTATTTAACAATTGTTGCAACTTGCAATTTGTCTACCATGCACATATGAGTCTAAGTTGTCCTTCTTATATTGTCATATTTAGACGTTCATTGTGGGTGGACCCATATTACTTTGTTTATCAAGCATTTTAATCTATCGTAGTACAATCAATCACCCCATTCCCTCACAGTTATTAATACATGAGCATGCAATGCATGATCTCTCCGGGCTCAAGAATTGGTACAAGTGATTTCGCCATGACCAACTTCCAATGCGTAACTTGTATTGGTACTCAAAACACTTGCACAATAAATCAAGATTGGATGTCTTGTGTGTAAGAAGAGAATGAACCCATCAACAACATTAATTGCGGCACTCTTTCGTCATTAACAGTGCTTGTCACAGGACAATCTCCATCTAGCAACGTAGGTAGTGGCACAAACATAAGGGCGAGGGTACCCTCATGTGAGCCTTAAAAAAGATTTTCTCCTTAAACATGAGAGGGGTAAGTAACCATGCCACACACATGTGATGGAATACAAGTCAAATACATACATAATATGAAATATGGGCGTGCCATGTCCAGCTCTACCACGTGGGTGCAGAGAGAAGAGGAAGCCAAAAAAGCTATGATGGAGATCAATTGTCAACATACTAGAGGACTTTTGTTTGGGCCTGTCTAATTAGAAGCGTTTCGCCGCGTGTAGAAGAGTGTTAATTATATTTAAGGGGAGCCACGTGGGTGCGGCGAGGGGGAAAGGGAGGCATGCCACGTGGCAGTAAAGGAATGCCACGTGGCGGAACGGAATGCCACGTGGGCGGGGAAGGAATTGAGAGGTCTGTGCGGCAAAAGGGAGAGAAAAGGGAAAGGAAAGGAAAGGAAAAGTGAAGAGAAAGGCAGAGAGAGAGAGAGAGAGAGAGAGAGAGAGACAGTGATAATTGTGGGTTGGCCAAAAAGCCTTCGTTTCTGTACGTTGGAGCAGCGGGCGCCCAAACACGCGTGTTGTTTGTTGGTGGCCGCCCGGGACCACTCCAACCTGGCGGGCTGAGACGACGCCACGTCACTTCCCGGCACGCCCAGCCTGATTGCCACGTCAGCTCCCACGCACGCACGCGCCCTATTGGAAGCTCAGCTTTTTGTCGTCTTCTGTCTGCCCGCTTTCCATTCCATCCCTCAAACCAAATCCCGCCCCCGCACGTAAAAGAGAAGTTGTTTCGACTTTTTAATTATTGTTTTAGTGGTAGGAACTATAAATAATACGTGAAATATTATTAAAACAAAATGAAGCAAAACAGACGTCCTTCCTTCGTTCCTTCCCCTTTTTCACTTGCATGTTTTTTTTGAAAAGAGCGAGAAAGACACAGAGAGAGAGAGAGAGAGAGAGAGAGAGAGAGAGAGAGAGAGAGAGAGAGAGAGAGAGAGGCAATTATAGTTATTTAAAAAAGGTAGAGTAAAATAAATAATATAATATCAACGCATGAATCCGTTATTTCTTTTTTTGGTTCTGTTTTTATTTATTCCCTGGCTTTTATCAAAACGTGAAGGAAATGCTCGGCCGCGCAAACATGAAAGCTTTTAATTACGCAATTAATTAATCATTTGGATTATTGGAACCGTAAACGGAAACAAAAAAAAAGACGAAGGAAGAGAACTGGGGAAAGGGAGGGGGGGGGGGTGGATTTAAAACCTCTAAAATAGCTGTATTAATGCTGAAATTTCCATATTTATTTAATTTAATTACATATTCGTAGGTGGATGGCTAATTATAATAGAATAGTAGCTAAAAATGAATGGGGGAGTTTTTCTCGAGATTCCATTAAATTTTGGTAAGTAAATAAACAAAAACAAGAGGCTTTAAATTGTGAGTTTCATTCAGTGACTGCATTAAAAAAAGTGGGGGGGGGGGGGAAGGAGGTAAAAAAATATAAATATCGAATTGAAATTCGGGGTTTTAAATTTCGAGAAAATGTGCAACTAAATGGAAAACGCCTATTTAATGAACACACACACACACACACACATACATATACATATATATATATGTATCATATATGTATAGATATATATGGGGATGAGAGAGGGGCTTCCTGCTCTTGAGTATTGTGTCTTTGATATAGTAATCCAGATGCTGCTGTTTACGGTTTAAATGAATAAAAAAACTCTTTGTTTTCAAATATGAACTAACAAACAGTAATAAGAGGAAATGATTATTGTGAATAAAAAGTTAAAAAGGAAAAATACGATGTTTCTTGTCTTGCAGGGCGTGGAGGGTTGGGGGAAGGGGACGGGAAAGAAAGGGGCATGTACCGAATTAATTTACTTTACTTACAAACACGGAGGGGGGCCTAATCTAATTAATTCTTCGAAGACAAAACCGCATCATTATAAATCTAATTATTGTATATTGATAACAGATAAAGAAAAACAATTAGATTCTCTTCTATTTTTCGCTTTCTTTTTCTAGAGTTTGTAAATTTTGCTCAACTAATTAATTAGGAATCTCTCACACACACACACACTCTCTCTCTCTCTCACTCATTCTCCTTTGTGGAATATCTGAAATGGTACGCTAATTTCCTTTATTTGTTTTCATTAAAAAAAGGGGGAGTTGTTCTTTGTGCAGGACAGGACAGGACAGGAATGTGCTTTTTTTCTCGGGCTTTCCATTCCCCTTCTCCTTTTTCTGTATCTCTGTCTTTGTCTCTGCCCACACCCCCGGCTTTCTCTCTCTCTCTAAATTATCTGAAATCAAAAGTCATAATTTTCATGCAACCTTCCTCAAATTAATCACTTCACAAAACTATATACATTCAGAGGAGGTAGATGATTAAGTTGTCCCAAATCGACAAAAAAAAAGAGAGCTGTTTTTGTACTTGGCAGAAGTAGGATTTGCGTTTTCTTTGCTCTTCCATGTAGAACTTACTACTAACAGTAAGCTTCAGCGAAGGAATTTTAGCTCTCTTTTTCGGGGTGTATGACCTATCATTTTATGAATGGGGGCCTTCTTTCTTCAGAACTAGCCATCGCAGTGCAGGGTCTCGTTTTTTTTTTTTCTACTTTTGCGTTTCACACAGACACGAACATAAACACACACAGAGCAACCACTTCACCAAGTTATGCTTTTCTACACTTTTTATTTTTTTGGCCATGACAAGAATGCTTTTTTGTTTTTAGCTTTTATTATTTCAGTAAAAGAGCTTAGAAACTCCCTTCTTTATTTTATCACTTCATTTGTAAATTTTCACCCCTGTCTTACCAAGAAGAGGCGCGCGGGCAGGCTCACACACACATACACACACGGATACAAACACGAAGCATTCCCAAATTGAATAAGTATTTTAGAGGGGACTTAATGCAGGATCAGAAAAGAAGCTTTTTGCTTTTCTCTCTCAGACTGCGCCTTCTTGAATGTCTATTAAGTATCTAATTTATCACCATTTAAGTAAAGGAAAATCGCGCGTCATTAATTTGGAAAGATTTGGGTCGGAGATAGAAAGAGAGAGCGAGAGAGATCACACATAAACAAGGAAGAAAATCGGAGAAGAAATGAAAAGAGAAATACTTTACTAAGTAGTACTGGCAAGAGATCAAATCCGGGCAATAACTCTTGCTTTCTAGTCTCTCTCTCTCTCTCTTCCTCTCTCTCCTCTTTCTTTCTCTGTACAGTATTCATATTGTACCTTCTTTTCTGCATCAAATTTATGTGTAAGAGAGGCTGCTTGTTAACGTCACAGGATTCTTTCATCTTCTGCTTCTCTTCTGAGTAAGACATTCTTCTCCCGTATACATATACTACTAATACATATGCATCTACGTATGTATTTATCTCTATATATGATGATGTATATGTTTATAGCTGTAGCTTTGCCATAATCTACATGAAAAAAGTAGAAGGTTCAGTTCTGAATTGTATGGAGATGTAAGGCAAATCTGAGTACAGACAATAATTTAACAGCCCGCTAGAGAAAATCGCTGACGTTGTTGTGCAGAAGATTGAGCACACAGCCAGGGCAAGAAGGAAGAAGCAAAAACAAAGAAAGCAATAAAAAAGGCGAAGAAATAGAAGCAAGAAATAAGAAGAAGAAAAGGAAAGGTGCAAGAATCTGGAAGATTCAACACATTACCAAGAAGAACGTTATCATACGATCGGGTGATGTATTTCTTGCTAATATTACCTTGAAGAGAGCAAAACAGCAAAAAGCAGACTATCCTAATGAGAAGGTGCATTCCTTGATGGTATAATATTCTCGAAGAAGAAGACGAAAGGGAAGGAGCCTCCTTGTCATCAGATGATACTTATCGTTCTAATGTATGTATCGTTTAGATCTACTATTAATAATATTCCTGCATCATAGGAGAAGAAAACCATCTCTCTAATCAGAGATTAATATCATTGCATCACGAAGAGCACTATGAACCTGTTAACCAGGAGGCTTCTGTAATAATTGAAAGTAATAATCTATATAATGATGATGCAATTTTTAGTATTTATATCATCTGCTAGATCTGTGAAAGCCATTGTATCCAAACCCATTCACAGAGAACAGAAAAACGAGTTATGCAACAGCAGCAATAGATTAGAGTAGCTGTTTAATGTCTGGATACGCACTGGTATTTGCAGAACAGACATAAGCGTACTTCTGTAGACGAAAGGGTGCCTTATGATCAGATGATGCATTCCTTGCTTTTGTCTTCCAGATCTGTGAGTATCATCGCACCTTCCAAAAAGAAGAATAGGATTAGCCGTAGCGGATCATCATCGTCATCATCTTCATCAGCTGTGTATAATAATTGTAATTTTATTAGTAAACCCATTGATCATCATACCATTGTAGCCAAAGCCTGTGCTTTCGATGAGATGCGCACAAATTCTGATTCAGAAGCAAGTTCAGCAGGAGGAGCGGAAAGAACCAATCCAGAAGCTAGACTAGAAACGGACCAATTTCATCTTGTCTCTGGCAATAAATCTTCAAGTTCTGATGAGGTTAATGGCCTAGGAGGAGGCGGAGGTAATATTGCTGCATTAAACGTGAAAGATCTGTTAACAGACTGTGTTATGTCAGTTTGTCAAGGCAGATGGCAAAGATCCTTGGAACTTCTTCGGGTTTTGAAAGAGAAATCTTCTGCAGATAATGGCGATGGAGGAGATCAGAGAATGGTCTCACAATTCACAGCCGTTCTCTCAGCAAGAATACAAGAGACGTCGACCTACAACGCTGAATATAGATCATGGATGCAGAGGCACGAATTAGAAGGCAATACAACAAGGTTAGATAACATAGCCATGGATGCTATGCAGAATATTGATGAAGAAGGAATTCAAAATGCAAGTCTTTCTTTCAACCAGGTAACACCATATCTGAGATTCTTACACCTCACTGCCAACCAAGCCATTTTAGAAGCTGTGGAAAGGAAGCAGAGAATTCATGTAGTTGATATAGAGATAATGCAAGGTTTGCAATGGCCGCCATTCATGCAAGCTATGGCTGAGCGAGATGGGGGTCCTCCTATGCTCCTTAAAATTACAGGTGGTGGGAGAGAGAGACGAGTATTAGAACAAGTTGGGGAAAGATTAAGAAAATTTGCCGAGTCAGTTGGTATTGAAGGTTTTGAATATGATGTTTTGGAATATGGAGTCAATAATAATATCAACTCTACATCAGCTCATCATGGTCCTCGACTACGGCCCTTGTTTCGAAGTGGAAATGAAGAAGAAGATGATGATGATGAAGAAGAAGAATGTGAAACTATGGTTGTCAATTGCATTTTGCAAGTGGGAGATATGCCATGGAATTATAGCATGGGGGATCAAAGTGTAACCTCATTATTTCCTTCTGCTTCTTCAAATTTGCCTTCTTCCTGTTTGTCTTCTATATGTTCTTCATGGATGATGTTATCTGATGTGCTAATGAGGTATCGGCCTTTCCTTGTCACCATAGCCGAGCCAGAAGTAGATTTCTCAAGCTCCTCTTCATTTGAGATTCGTTTCGCTCAAGCTGTCCGGCATTACTCAGCAATATTTGAGTCTTTGGATGCAACATTGCCTCCCTCATGCCAACATCGCGCAATCGTAGAGAATGTGTGGCTCAGATCTCAAATTGCCAGTCTTCTGCTCCATGGCAACAACAATAGGAATGATAACAATGCTGGCCAATTATATGGCCAAGTCGGACCGAATTCTTTTAATAATGGCTGTAGAAATGGTCTTCTTTATCAAAGCTTTACTTGTAGCTCATCGTGGCGAGCTTCTTTGTGTTCACGTGGTTTTGAGGCGATTCCATTGAGTGAGTTTGCTATATCGCAGGCACGTCTTCTCCTTCGTCTTCGATATCCCTCAGAAGGTTACCGTCTCCGACAGTTTTACAATAATAATAATGCTTCAGGTGGGGATCAACATTGCCTTGCCTTGGGATGGCAAGATACTCCT
This sequence comes from Azolla caroliniana, assembly GCF_043228905.1. NCBI lineage: Eukaryota > Viridiplantae > Streptophyta > Polypodiopsida > Salviniales > Salviniaceae > Azolla > Azolla caroliniana. The sequence continues at coordinate 23,128 of NW_028230588.1, forward strand.
CTCTTCACTGTCTCTGCTTGGAAATCCCCGTCATCATCATAAATGTGATCACGAAGGAGTCTTCACCATCTCTTTGTATGAGCAAGCCACTAATTTTAATTTGATCACATTCAGACCATGACCCCTCGCTTTCTGTAATTTCCGTACTTGCTAACTTTTGACCTATCACTAATTCTTCATCAATTTTATTGCCCATGCATCATGTATTACAATACTCCCCCCTTCTATACCTTAAAAAAAGTGGTTGAGATAGTTTGATCATGATGATATGTTTGAAGGATATGAACCCTGATCAGGGATCACGGACCATGGACCTAGTCACATGAATTTTGCTATAAATTCAATTAACCGACTGGTGTTATGTGTCTAACCAATGGCTCCTACCTGAGTACTCAAAGGTCACGTAATTCTGTCTAACTAAATCTTTGAATAAATTTTAGATGCAGTAGAAAGAAAATCGACCTAATAGGTAATGGACACGACTATGACGAAAAGGAAATTACATTTCAATGCGGAACCTGTTTTAGATTAGTGCAAGCTGCTGTTAGATGGTAAACTGTGAGTTAGTTACAGACATCTAAAAATGTACCAGGGCGATGGTCTAGCGTAGTAGCTGGTCCTTTACTTGCGCTGAGCTTTTAGTGTTAATAGTATTGCAACTATATATGAAGCACGTGTTTGTTAACTAATGCGAAGTAGTGTTTTTTTTTTAAACAATAAATAAATAATATTAGAGGAGCACGTAGCGAGAGTAATGTGTAAACTATGACAGCCATTAACAGGAGGTTTTATGCCCCTAAGTATCCCTCGTAGATGTATGGGTAATGTTTGGTGATGCCACACTCTCTATACGCAACGTTAATTTATGTCGGGACAGAATCAACAAAGATTTGTCATTATATAATTGGATCTGAGTAGTGGAATGTTGAACTTATTTGCAAAACCACTTAATTCTAGCATCCAACACCTTCTATATTAGAATCTAGATGATTGTTTGGTCAACCATAGTCCATTGGGAGAAGATGAAATGGTATGGGTTTAATATCTCTAGCTTTTTCATGTGTTGAAAGATGCCCTAATGTGGAATGCTGCTTGATACTTGTACCTCAAGCTTTTAAGTTTATGTCCAACATTGCACGAGGTGCACGAGGAGATGGATTGGGGCTACTAACATATGACATTGGTAGATAGGGAAGTATTTTTTAAGAGAGACGTAAGGCTTACCCATTGGGTTTTATTATAACATGTTGTGACCTAAATCTCCCGGCCTATTACTACATCTGCAATGCATGAGAATGAGAGACACATGTGAGGAGGTAATGGGTTCGATGCAGTTCACTACCAATGTGGTAATGTGTTATAACTTATAACTTATGTGTAGTTTTTTGACTCTCGAGTATTATGAAGGGGGTAACCTAGCTTTTGCTTTCATGAGTAGTTTAATTAGTTCAATAGGTAGGCACGCCGCACACACGACACCCACAATAATACTTTAAGAAATAGAAAAAGATAGAAGAGAGAGAGGCATGGCCCTAAAGCTTCCCAAATGCCCTCGTCGATGAATCGAGATTCAAACGTTCTTTCCTCACCACTTCTGCATCAGAGGCCATCGCCATGAACGCTCTTCTGTGCAGGAGCCTCACTGCTTCTGCTCCCCCTTCTTCAGAAACGAGTCCAAGTCTCGGTCTTCAAGCAGCATTTCGTCATCTGCATTGTTCCTCATTGAGGCGAACAAGATCAAATCAAACATTCTTCTCTTCCTCTCCTTCTCTCCTCACCATAGCACCTCGACTTGGCCGAGTTATGAACGTTACCAGGAGCGATTACGATTCCGGTTCAGCACAGTCGTCCTCTTCTCCTTCCAAAGGTGCGTATCAGCTATCTCCATTTATCGTTCGTTCACATAAATTTTGGTTCAATTTATGCCACTTCCTTCACTATTTTGATTCAATGTATCATACCTTGTACTATCTTGATCGATTTCACCATTTCTTTAACTGGTTGATCCCTTGTCCAATTCTAGTTCTACTATAACAGGTAATATACCTCAAATTTTCATGATGACTGACTATGCAAAGTTTTTACTTTCCATTGTAGTTTCATTTTGTAGATCAAAGTTGATGGTTTTTGCTTTTGGTTGGACTGTGACTGTACAATCTCTGGAACGATTCCATTCTAATTCATTTTGTAGTTTAACGTTTTGGAAATCAAATAATGCTACAGGTTTGACCATTCAAGTTAAATTTGTTAGATTGTCAAAAGTTCCATTCTTTTGCGTTTATTTAGATTTGAATTTTGATAAAAAAAGTGATTGGACATTGAACTAATTGGTGTAGATTTCTAGTTAGTCTGCTATTAGCTATGGCATTGCTAGTTCTAAAGGGGATGTGTGTGCTGAACAATTGGCTATAGCGTTATCCCGGGAGCCAGGATCAAATTTTTATTCACGAGAAAGAGTAAATAAAATGTGACTCATGTAGGTCAACAAAATTATTCGAATAGCAATGTGTGTGAAAAGTTCGAGGTAGAAAGATTAAGATGTGGCTCGTGTAGGTGAACAAAATTATTTGAATAGCAATGTGTGTGAAAAGTTTCAAATTGGTTTGGAATGATTCCATGTCATACTGGTGCCAATCCAGGCATGTCTTGGTATTCTTGAGGGAGCTTGCAGGCTCTCTATGTGTGAGAAGAAGCCCTTCTCCCAGATAATGCAATATCAGGTATGGGTGAGTAAATTTAATTAGACTTGTTTTTTATATCCATCATCCAAAGGATCTTGCAAACAATGTTGCATAGGCCGGAATTTCTAGTAGAGGTTCTTGATTAGGGTTTGTAATGTATGTTTGTACTTTTAAGATCCATCCTACAAAAAATTCTACTAGACGTATGCATTCACATAAGAGTGTTAGCCATGGAATGCAAACAATGATGTGTGACATGCGGATATTTTCAAGGAAATTCTGCAGGTTTTCCACATACGAGGACAAAACAGTATGAGAAAAGATTACTTAAGAGTGAAGTTTATTTTAGACATCTTGTTGATCATCTTCCAGAGATTCCCCAAAAGAATAGATCAGAATAGTGGGTATGGAGGCAAAGAATATCTCATAGGCTTGTGTGATGTATGTTTGTGAAGTCTCTCAATGTGAAAAAACAAATCATTCACTCATATATGATGCGATGTACATGGATGGAATAGGCTGTCAGTGGATGATCTCAATAGAAGTGCCATTTTCTCATTTCTTGAATCAGGTACTGAGCTGTATTCTAGTGTGGAAAAAATATGAGATTTAATTCTAACAAGGTGATGCTTTATCTGTTATATCTACAGATTTCTTCGGGAATCATCTTTTCCTGCTGACCCTTGTGGATTCATGAAATTTTGTTTTTGCTTTTAATTGTTAATAGAAATATTTTGATGCAAAATTTTAGATCTATTGCTGTTTGAGAAATGTAAAGCTGAATATATACACACTACCTACAAAGATTGAGTGTAAACAGAGAGTTAATTTAATGTACACATTATGAGAATCCTCATAATTATAGAATGCAATCCATTGCGATAATCACTAATTAATACAATTGTAAGATATTCCATCCTTCGTTCCTTGGCATTCACCAATTATTGACTGCACTTTATATGACATGGGAAGGCATTATAATGGAATGTACTTTGTTTACAGTTGTACTAGAAATTTGGAAGAATGCAGAAGCTGTATGTTTCGATGTTGATAGCACAGTGTGTTTAGATGAAGGTCTTGATGCACTAGGAGAATTTTGTGGTGCTGGGGAAGCTGTAGCAGCATTGACAAACAGGTTTTGATTATTTTTACCAATTTATTCAGAATTTATATCAATTTTGAGATTGGTTTTTGATCTTGAATATTTCGAATAGGGCCATGAGTGGAACTGTGCCATTTGAAGAAGCACTAGCTGCCCGCTTGTCCTTATTTAAGCCATCTTTAATACATCTACAGGATTTTATTGCCAGCAATCCTCCCAAGTAAGTATTAAACTGTCCCTGTATTATGTACCATGGCATGTGTCCATTACCCTCTTTTCGTTGTAAAACAGTAACTATTTCAGCTATTTTTAGTGTTGTTTCTGTTACTTGCTGCATACCTAAAAGATTTCTCTCAGAATTATATTGTTCATGGATACAGTGGCTTGTCTCCCCTGATTTATTGTTAGGCAGTGTGTCGTATCATGCCTTGTGTTGGTTATTTTACCTTCTAGAATGCAGGAAGCATTGGCTGTGCCAATACATGTCTTTCGCTGATAAAATTTTGTTTCCAGAATTACACCTGGCATCAAAGAGCTCTTTCACAAGCTTCAATCAAAAGGAAAGGTTGTCTACCTTGTATCTGGGGGCTTCCGTCAAATAATAGCTGTAAGTAATTATTTTTGGGCAACCAAATTTATATACAAGCAATATTTATCTCATTATCGAAGAGATCGTTCATTACAACGATGAATACATTGAAATTTAAGATGTGCAAGAAAATTAAGGTAATGACAAATCTTACATCTATGAATCTGCAATGTTCATTCTATGGATTGCGCATTGTTGCAGTATAGATATCTTTTCTTTTGGTAAGATATGAATACAACCATGTGTCAACTTGGAAACTATGAAATCTTGCTGTTTAATAGACTGTGGTTTCTTTCAAGTGTCAACCGTAACATTCACACATTACTCTTGAGGTTTATAATTTCTTGATAAGAATTGTGAGTGTTAGATTTATTTTGACTATCTTCTCTGTGTATAATGCAGAGTCTTAAAAAAACATCAGATATCATTTGATTTTGCTTCATAGCATTTCTCAATTTCCAGTCACTCAAAAGTAGAGAATGTGGTGTAAATTTTTACAATCCATAGTATAATTAATGATTGCAATTTCGTTTACGATGCATGCAGCCAGTTGCTGAAATTCTGAATATCCCAGATGAGCGTATATTTGCCAACAGGTTGCTTTTTGATAAGCATGGTGCCTATGCCGGTTTTGATGCCAACGAGCCCACATCAAGAAGTGGTGGAAAAGCTGCTGCTATTTCACAGATTAAGAAGGTATGAACAGCACTCTCACTTGAAGCTATAGTTTAGAAAATGGCCTACTTCATGGAGAATACAGTGAAGTCAAAACCCGTTCACTTGTACAATGATCTAATACATGTTTTGCTTGTTCAGCAATTTGACTACAGCAGGTTGGTCATGATTGGTGATGGAGCAACAGACCTTGAGGTAATGGCCATTCATTAACTTTGCTTCATCTACTTTATATAGACCATTAGATGTGCATGATGGTAGTTCGATATTTTACTTCCAAACTAATGTCATATCTCATGCTCTTATACATTACACATATTCAAGACTAATTCAATTTGCTGTTATGTTTTGGTTTGAAGGCTCGACAGCCTGGTGGTGCCAACATTTTTATATGCTATGCTGGAGTTCAGTTTCGGGAAAGTGTTGCAGCACAATCAGATTGGTGTGTGTTCAACTTTAATGATCTAATCTGCACTCTAGACTAGACCATTTGAATTTTCAACACTAAGAACAAGAAACTCTTTCATTGGTTTTTGATACCCCTAAAAGCCTTTATACTTCATGTAAAGGTTATATTAACAAATAACACGCAATGCTTAACATTGGAGGTTAGTTTTCGGTCATGCCTTTAGTGGTCCGACAATCAAATCCACCAATATGAATCAAAGTTGTATTCTTGATCCTTCAAAGGAACACATAAAAGTACTAATAATTTATTCATTTTCCTTTTACCTTCAAGTCAGTGTGGTAGTAGTTTAACTCCCACTCCACCCTGTATTTGGGAAAGGACATTGGACCTTTATTTCAAACAGAAAAGACATCTTGAGACTCTATCTTTCATTGACACAGACGTGGTCATATACCAAGAGGTCTACTGTAGAGTTTGTACACAAATTACAATCCTCATAAGTGAGCTCTATTACTATCAAGATCTGGCCTTACAATTACAATGTCGTGGGTGCCCTTCAGTCAAACGAATTCAGTAAACACACATCAGATGTAATATTTGATTGGCCAAATGAACATTTTCTATGATTTCAAATGTGCTGTCTATAATTAAATATTTATATTTATATTGCATTATATGTCATTTAAATATTGATGTGCCATCCATGAATTTCTAAGATGAGGAATGATTATGCATCTTGTTTTATTGCTTCCATGCTCAAATCCAAACTTCCGATCCTTCTAGCCTTAGGATGAGACTGATTGCTATTACTAGGTTTATGTCAGCAACGATCATTCTAGGGACTGCCCTATGAATGCTCTCTTGTAATCATAATTGATAATGGTAACCCCAACTCCTGTGTCTAGCATCAATTGTACAATGGCCCCATTGTTTATCATTTGGGAGAATTAAGCTCACATAATCAGTCTCAAATTGATTGGATTCCTACAGCATCCGATTATTCTAGAGTTTTCCTTTATGTTATTGTTACCTTGAGGTGTCCTGACAATAAGTTGTTCATAACCAACTTGTAATTGTCAATTTAAATCATTCCTAAGTAGTTGTGTCAAGGTTTGGGGTTGAGACTTACTACTAGTTCAATATTTGACTTTGAGATCAAGCTATAGATGTCTAGCCATTCAGCATGCCGCTACACATTTAGTTTTTGTTAGCAGAAGAGGGCGACCTTAACCTCTCTGTGTGTTGCAAACTACCCTTGCTATTAGGTTGTGGAGTTAAATTTTAATGCTTTGTCTTGTTGGGACTATTTCATATGATGGAAATCCCATTCCTCTAGCTAATCCCATCCTAGGTTTGCCTATCACTTGCGATAGCTTATTTTTGTTCCTTGTGGATCTATTATTGGACTTTTGGATATGTAGTCCAGAATTATTTATAAGGGTGATCTTTCTTGAAGGCCAATAGAGTACTATTGGACTTTGGTCAAGACCTACTCAAAACTCCATTCTACCTTTGGCTTTATACACACTAAGGTAGTGAAACCTATTGTGTCTTGGTTTAAACACAAAAAATGCATAATGGGAAAAGCCAGCTCATTAATGAACCAATAGTTGAGCACAAAGAAGATTGAGAATGCAACCAAGACAAAAGCAAATGGCCTCTGATAAAAAAACAAATTGGTACATTGATTCAATGCCGTTATATACAAAACAAAAGTGCCTAACAAACATTCCATAGAGGTTCAACTTCATTAATAAGGTACACAAGTGCTTCCTTAACACATGGACAAACTATTTGTGCTTACTAAGATTGAGTTTGGTAAATCTTTTCCTTTACAATGTCTTCTGGAGTTAACCACCTTATCTTTGAGATAATAAAACCTTTGCCAGCATTCTAGAGTTAGCATATTGACAGGCCCAATGGTATCCTGGTGTATATTCAAAAATGTACTGTGAGGAGAATCTGGTATATAGCCTACACATGAGGATGTTTTGGTGTAATTGTCTTCTACAGATTCATCCTGCTAATTTAGAAATTCACAATTTCACCTCTTTACTGAATTTGCTAAGCAACATGCACATAGTAGAGTCTTAAAGCCCTATATCCAACAGATTTCAAATATTCAATTTCTGTTTTTGACAAAGAGTAAGTGTTATATCCTCGATTATGATAAGATGTACCACCACTTAGTGGAAACTATAGCTATAACTTGCATTGAAACATTTTTGCTAGATTCTACACTGGTCAATATGTATTCTGGGTTACATAGAAGAATAAATCTTGCAACGCCATCATCTGCATATCCATGGATTTTTATTGCATCATCAGTAACATCAAGAAGAAGAAAATATATGCACATGGATTGGGATGATGACATAAAACAATAGCTAAAGCTTGAATGATCATCGACAAAAGAAAATAATATATATATACATAGTCAAATGATGATGTAACACATCAGCTAAATCTGGCACCATCATCATCAAGAAGAAGCCGGAAATATATGATTAAGTTACAACGATTTCACCATACATGCCTGCGGCTGCATGAGGCTCACAAAAGAACTTATAATTACCTTTCTCAGTAAGAACAACAACAAATTGCTCTCCCTGTTCATTCATATAATCCGAACGAGAGATCTTCTCTATCTCCACACTTTCCGGAACGCCATCTTTCTGAAAGATCACGTTATGTGGAAAACCTTTGTTATTGAAGAAGATTATTTTCTCGCCAGATGACACTGTCACGGAAGAAGGTACAAAATTTAGGCTTCCATCATCACTTCCCATTTTGATCGTTGTGGCTGCAAGAGAGGGGTACGCAGACAGAAGGATCGCCACAGCTGAAGATAGAGAAATCACTGCGGGAGCCAAATTTCGAAGAGGATGAAGAAAAGATACGATTTGAAGCCTTCTCCCGATATTTGATCCGCCATGGAAGGCCCGAGGAGAAGCAAGAGGTAGCTCTGTGCTTCGACTTGAGAGGGCGATCGATGTCGGGCAAACCCTAGAAAACACAGAGAAACTTGCCTGGTGTGAAGAAGCCATGGTTATATTAAATGTCATGGGGTAGAAATTCGATGAAATACCCCTCAGTTTTCCTTTATCTTTTTAAATGCCCCTTAAGTTTTCATCACAACCCAAAGGGCACACCTAATACACCGAAGATTTTGTAATCATGAAAAACTCTCATCCACGAAAATTTGGAAGCACAAAAGAACTCAGAAATACCCACCCGCCCATGAACTCTGCTCCGTCTCTCCAAGTCCCCTTTATGTGAATCCACGGTTATATAAACGTCTCTATGAGGAAACACTCAATGAACATAGTTCATTTTTGGCCAATTCTAGACATCCAAAGGTGCATGACACATGCACCTCACTTTTTTGGCTCCATTCTCACCATCGTTCTTCCTTATATTTTATTTAGTTAAAGCTACAACCAATTGTGAGGCATAAACCAACTAGTTGTCCCATGGGCATGTCAAGTGGCGATCGTCCAATAGTCATAAAAATAAGCTCATTATCTAATGTAATGTTCTTCTTATGTATCGCGTTGTGTTCATTCTTCTTGTCCCTCTACTCGGTAGTCTAGTATAATCAAATGCTCAAGGTCTGGAGGATAGTTAAGTAAGTTAGTTAATTTAAGCTATTAATTATGTGTGCATCTCAGTTTGAGTTGGTCGCTCAAGCAATAGGGACACTCTTGTCTTTTGTCCTCCCAACCCAACACTTTGGAGTTGGCCACCTTCAACCACCTAGCAAACCTACTATCTAAGCATGTAGAACCTTAGAAGATAGGATGAACCAATTCTATGCTTGCCCTCTATAACCCGAGTTGCATTGGCTCACCTCTTGTAGCCAACCACAACTCACTCAACCTTAGTTAAGCATACTTTGGTATGAACTTCCCATTGATTAAGGGGGTATGATTTTGGGCAAGCAATAATGTATCAATTCAAAAAGACGAATCATTTTACATTCATTGCTCTAAATCCATCTTGGGTGAAGAAACGGAAGGCCGAATACTCATAAATGTGGTTCCCTTTGCACGAGCTCTTGAATGACATTGCTTTGAATCATGGTTCACAATTTATCTTACATTTTTAGAAGTCCCCCTTTCAACTCCTCGAGACCTAAACCAAACTACCATCATTTTTAGAAGCTCCTCTTTCAACTCCTCATACTGATGACCAAATAAAACAAATAAATAGATCCTTGCGTAATATGTTTGGTACATGGTGAGTTTTCTACAAAATAACTTTATTCAAATTGTATTGCTTGTAAAGGTTTGCCTACAACAAACACCCTATGTTCTTGAATCAAAGTGACCTTATTATTGGCTAATTATGGTTTCCATCCACATATCAATGTGGTTATCTTTGCTAGTTCTAAAGGCCCTTCTATAGAAGAATGCAACATGGTACTAAAGGAGATTCATCACAACATGATTGTTAAGGTCATCCACGCAAATTTTAAGGCATAAGGATAAAGTTGATTGGTGATGACCACCTCGTTAAGTCAGCCTTAGTGTTCATAGACTTCACCTACAACAATACCCTACATTCTTTAATCACGATGACTTTGTTACTTGTTGATCATGGTTTCCATTAATGTTTCCACGTTGAACACATGTTGATAATTGAGGAGGTTTATGACAATTTGGCCATCAAGCTCATCCACACCCAAGAAAGACATATGGATGAAGTTGATAATTGACAAACAACCTCACCAAATTTCAAAGCTAAGATAAATCCTAGTGATGACAACCTTTGCTATAAATAAACTTTTGGCCTTTTGCCTCGCCCACCCCATTTTTGAATTGATGACGTTTCCATGAGATACTCCCAAAACCTTATCACATGTCTTTGATCCTTGATGGCCAACCTATGATGGAACTCGAGGTTGGGGATGAGCATGAAGATGAAGAAATCACATTGGTTGTAAATCAAGTATCTAGTATTGCAAAGCGTATGCCCATCATATAAAGATACTCGGGAGCTAGGTGACCACCTCGACAAATTGGAAGTGCACACTTTGGGAATTCTACCTTCTAAACCCGCTCCTCTTGGAAGTCCACGATAGAGGAGGAGATGATTTCGCAACTACCAATGAGTGAGGGAGTTGTAGAGTTATTTGGAGATATAAATATTCCAAGTGGATTCTTCAATGAATGCAAGACCAAGTAGTTGTTGGCATTGTGACCGATCAATCCAAAGGAACAATTTGATTAACCCAAACGCGGTGGATCAATGGTTGCAAAGGCAAGGCAAGGGCTTGTTAAAGAATGCAAATGGTTTTCGATAGTCTAGTAACCGAAGCATGAAGTAATGAATGGTTTTCGATAGTCTCGTAAGGACATGTTTATCTTTGTTAGGGTGGGCCCATTGGATATTAATTATGTTGGGAGGATGGCATCGTCGCCATTTGCGGTAGATCAGTCACTCAATGAAAACCGGACACACACACACACACACACCAGATGTAAAAGTCTGACGAAGAAGACAAGGAAACGAAGAGTGCGTGTGTGGGGGGGGGGGGGGACCATTTTGTTACTTGACACGTGGGGGAAAAATAAAGAAAAAGAGCACAACTTAAAGATCGAACAAACCCAGCACTTTAAAGAAAAAGAAGAAAGAAGCAGCAACAGCATCTTCTTTTCACACACGTGGACACACACGAGAACCACCAAAAATCTCCCGCCCTACAGAATACACACTCACTCAAAAGAACGGGGAGAACATTAGAAATTTAGAAGAAGAAGAAGAAGAAGAAGAAGAAGGAAGGAAGAAAGAAGGAAGAAGGCAATCCCGCCATGCCTCCTCCTCTGCTCTCTTTCTCCTTCTTCACATTCCTCTTCCTCTTCCTCCTTCTTGTCTGCTCCCCCGCTTGCTGTGGCGGAGACGACGCCTCATCCTCCTCTCGGGATGAGAAGCATCATCATCATCATCATCATCATCATCTCGTCTCTGGGAGCGACTCTCCCTACGACCATGGCCTTCTCCACCTGCTGCCTCTGCCTCTGCCTCTGACTCTTCTTCACGAGAGTAGCAGCAGTAGGTATTGGCGTTTCTCGGCAGATGGAGGAGGAGATATACGTGCAGAGTATGATGATGATGAGGCTCCAGCTCCCTCACCATCTTCTTCTTCTTCTTCTTCTTCTTCTCCACCGCCCGCTTCGCCTCCGCCTCCGCCTCCTTCTCCACCTCCTCCTTCTCTATCGCCGCCACCTCCACCACCATCTCCATCTCCACCGCCTCCATCTCCACCTCCACCATCTCCACCGCCTCCTTCTCCCCCACCACCATCTCCATCTCCACCGCCTCCTTCTCCCCCACCACCATCTCCATCTCCACCGCCTCCTTCTCCCCCACCACCATCTGCATCTCCACCGCCTCCTTCTCCCCCACCGCCTTCTCCTCCACCTCCATCTCCTCCGCCGCCTTCTCCTCCACCTCCTTCTCCTCCGCCGCCATCTCCTCCACCTCCACCTCCATCTCCTCCTCCGCCTTCTCCTCCACCTCCACCTCCACCTCCATCTCCTCCTCCGCCTTCTCCTCCACCTCCACCTCCATCTCCTCCTCCGCCTTCTCCCCCGCCTCCGCCTCCATCTCCTCCTCCGCCACCTTCTCCTCCTCCACCTCCACCCCCGTCTCCGCCTCCTCCCGCCCCATTCGCTCTGCTCGCCTCCCTCTCCGTCTCCGCTGGATCCCTCTCCCCCGACTTTAGCCCGTCCATTCTCAACTACGCCGTCGCCGTCGACGCCGACGTCAGCTCCGTCACTGTCACCCCGCTTGTACCCGAGGATGTGGTAACAATTTAATAGAATTTGTAGTTCTGACTTGTCCTTCCAAAAACATCATTCCCCAGTTTTCTTTTAACCGTCCAATGTGGTTGGAACTTTGGGGGGGCGGGGAATTCCAGGTTGCTGCCGGTTACCTTCTGAGCGTGAATGGGACGGCCATCAAAAGCGGAGAGACCAGCTCTCAGTTGGCAGTTGGGCAGCCCGGAGAAACGTCCACAGTTCTCATCGACTTAGCGTCCAACGGTTATCAGCCCTCCACGTACACCCTGTCCTTTAGCCGAGGTAACCCCCGTACTCACGCACTTTTTTTTTCTTTCTTGTATCCATCTCCCAATTCACCCCATTTCACACTACTAATGATGTTTCCTTGTCTTACAGGCACTAGTGGTGCCAACGGTGGCCTCATCGCACTCATCATCATCCTCGCTCTCTTGGTGGTGGGAGCTATTGTCATTATCTTGTACAAGAAGGGTTGGATCCCTTGGTTTGCACCGAGATCCACTTCCGACTATCGGCCCTTATCTCAAGCCTAGCCCTTCCTCCTCCTCCTCCTCCTCCTCCCGGTAGTTTTGTAACCATCTATATGCTCTCAATGTAAGTGTCAACGAACAACTTTCACAATCTTTTGGTAGGATTGGGATCAGAATAGCTCTCGGTATTTCTCATTGTATATGATCTGATCCCCGTACTCTTTTTGCTATCCACCACACTCTGTCCCAGTCCCAGTGTTTGGGGATCCAAAGGATTTCATTTGAAATGTCTACCCTTGCCCTTATGTACCTCTCTACAAGAAGGATGTACCTCTTTTTACATTAACGTCCTGACTCCTTACTAAGAACTACTGGATAGTAGATTCTTCAAATCTACGTGTTACTTCATTGATGTTACAAGGTGAAAAAGTTTCCACATCTTGAAGACCAATTACTATCAGTAAATGAACATTGGCTATTTCATCAGTCTTTGCAACATGAATTTGTATGGTTAGGGTTCAGGTCATAAAATTGTCTATGTGGTTGTAGCACAATCTCACATTGTCTTGTTTACCATGGTGAGTCACTCTATTGAAGAGTGGACTTGTTAAGGATGGAGGTTAATGAAATACAAGTGTTAGGGATTTAAGAAAATTCACGTAATTAGCTAAATGCGATAGTAACACTTGATAAATAAAAAATTGGTAAAATTAAAATCTGCCTACGGTCTACCCAAGGAAAAGGTCCCCCCTGCTTGTTTCCATAAAGAATACAGTACACTAATTATACATAAAAAATTTGTGAGATTCTACAATTTCTTTTCCAAGAAAGTTTAAAATGTTGCTTCTCCAAAATATGCCCAGTGTCTTCGTAATTGAAGATATATTTTTAACTAATTGTAAATTTGTAATATAGAAACTTGTTTGACAGTGATGTGATCTCTTAACTAAATGGCTACAGGGCATGGCATATGCACTGTCTGTCGTTGTAGATCATCCAACTCCCTTCAATCATCTCATGATCACCACTATTGATTATGACAAGTGAAATAAGACCTGGTTATGATCAAACCATTCCCAACTGATAATCAAAGCATGTAACTTCAATCATCTGTTGATCGTGTGAGCTCTTCTATCAATGCCATGTTTGTATCTTAAAATAGTATAAGACATTGGTTTCTGTTGACTGTATACAGTGAGCAGTCACCTCCTCTCACTCTGAGCTTTTTTATCAATTTCAAGTGTACCTCTTTTGTTTTTTCTAAAACAAAATATCCTTCCATTAGTTTTTAAAAAACTCATAACTACAACATACAAAATATTTTTCCCAAGCCGGTCTTGTGTAAGAAAATGGCTGCGGAAACAAATCTATGTACTCCAAACCACGTCTACCTCTTTTAATATAATAAGACCTCAAAACTTAAGTTCTTGATAGAATTAAAACTTATGTTCTTAATGCATGCGTCCTTCAAAAGAAATATATATATAATGTGGAACCAATTCATTAACTTAAATTTGCCATCACATATCAACGAGGGAATGAAATACAATTTAAATGTCATCTCATATCAATGACAACATGCAAGATTTCGATTATTTGAAAAGGGCATTGGATCTAACACACATTCTTGGCTAGTTTATCAGAAATTTAATAAGAAAGGACAATAAGAAAACATGGTATCATTGCTAAAAACTGTCGCAATAGTTTTGAAGAGTTTTTGGACAGTACACTGGTTGATAGACAACAAACATTATAATATAACCTGAGCCTGCTTGAGACATCAACAAATTACATATTGCCTGGCAAACCACATTTCCAAACACATAAAAGAATTAAGGGTCCCAAAATACCTCTTGATTAGAAGCCATGATTGACGGTAAGGTGTTAAGAGTGCATGTGAGGTGCATGCACTATGAAAAAAAAATTCTCAAGGATGTGATGGAATCCTTAAATTCTAGAAGGTTGAGGAAGCCAAGTGCCTTTCGCAAATTAGCCCAGCATTTTGACTTATTCTCAGAGAAGCCCACCAATCCTTATCAACATTTTGATCCATCCTCAATGAAGCCCCGATACTATCAGCATTTTGATCCTTTTTCAATCAAGCTCAGCAATTACTATGAGCATCTTCCATCCTTTGTTAATGAAGCCCAACACAATTCCTATCCGCATTTCAATCCTTTCTTTAAATAAGCATTACCAAGTCCCATCAGCATGTGATTCCTTCATCTCCGCCGTCTTGATATGAAATCCCCATTGCTCAACGAGCTAATGCCTTCTTCCTCATCCTCAGCTGACATCTTCCCTTTTCCATTCTTTATGACTGTCCTTTGTGGATCTGCATCCCTATGACCTGCTGCCATGTATGGAGAACTTTCTTTAGGAATGCTTTGGTTTTCAGATGCCACTTGAAAATGGGATCCATTCCTTTGTCGCGATGTCTCCCGAACATTATTCTTCCGTTCCTTTAACATTATAATGCATGAACAAAGATCTTTTTAGGTAGTTTCAAACATGGTAGCTAAACACAAACATATAGACGGGCAAAACACCAAAATACACTTGCTGGGTATTTCTCACAGTAACTCGTAAGTTTCTGAATTTTCCAGAATACCCCTGTAGTATTCTGGAGAATTTAGAATCTTACAAGGTATTCTGGCACCCAAAACTCAGGGATATCTTGGTGCTTTTCCCTAAATAGAATCTGCTTACATCAATATTATAATACCTCACGAAAAGGATTGTCATCAGCCTCAAGCATGTGAACTACTTGGCCCATTTTGGGCCGTTTCGGCGCATCAGGATCAACACATCGTAGAGCTACAAGTAATGCTCTTTTGAGAACTCTTGGTGATGGCTTCTGCTCCATCTTTGGATCTACAACTTCTTCAGAGTGGTGGTTACCGACCATTGCTTTCAGCCAGTCAACCAAATTTACCTAGGAAGAGCACAAAATAAGGATATTAATTTAAAGAGGTTTGTATAGCTGTTACTGATAAAGTACCTAGTTAAGAAATCTCACTTACCTCTCCAGCTGGCCTACTAAAATCAACAGGAACTCTTCCTGTCACCAACTCCATAAGGAGGACTCCGTAGCTATACACATCGCTTTTCTCAGTTAACATACCAGTAAGGGCATACTCTGGAGCAACATAGCTTCAAAGAAGAAATTTACAACAAACAAATAAATGAGATTTGTCGCGTGTTAAAAAAAAGAGAAGCTCACTTCAAAGCCATGTACACTCACCCAAAAGTTCCCATGACTCTTGTTGTAACATGGCTATTTCCTGTTCCTAAAAGCTTGGCAAGCCCAAAATCGGCAACTTTCGCATTCCATTGGCTGTCTATTAAAATATTGCTGGATTTCACATCACGATGTACAACTTTGGGTTCCAAGCCCTCATGCAAATAAGCCAACCTGTAGTTTATCGTTCTCTCTCTCTCTCTCTAAAAACATTGAATTGATTTTAAAGATTCAATATACAAAAAAGTTGAATGATAATCATAACATATATCAGCATATTTGGAATAACAAATTTTGAAAAGTTTAGTATGGAAGGCTTTTGTAAACCTTTTTCTAAATGGTCATGTTTTTTATATTAATAGCTACACAATTTGTAAAGGAAAATGGATTGTTTCACTGTGATATATTATTCATTATTCTTTCTTTACCCTCTATCTTATTTATAATTCATAATTTAGTGAATAAGAGGCAGTGCATCACATTCTGCTACGCACTTTGTTTTATTTATAGACAGAATATTTGCAATGTTTTGAGTACAAAAGCTAAAAATTAGGACATAACCAAGGAATGGCATTCTAGTACAGATATAATAGATCAACATATATGCATGAAACATCAAAATCTTGCAATACAGAAAATGTCAACATAAAACACAGACTCACACAAGAAAATACGAGAAATGGAAGTTTGAGTGATATGAGAGTTTTAATAAATACCCTTTTGCAGTACCAAGAATAATCTTCATTCGCTTCTCCCAAGACAATGGTGGCAGATCTCCTAATGGACCATGTAGCCACTGGTCCAAATTTCCATTGTCAACATATTCATAAACCAGCATCCTGAACAACACAAAGGAAAATATTCTCAATCAGAAAGAGCAATACTATAGATGAAGCTACGTAAATAATCAAGTTAACCCCACGATCGTAATTTTCTAAAATGCAACAAAGTAAATACATCCAATAATCACCATTAAAGGAAAAGGACGCTTTTGAAAAAGACAAATAACCAATTAAAGACCACTTCATTCATCCTATTCAAGTTACAACAGTTCAAGTATCTCTGAAGGTTCTGAATCAATCAGCATTGACAAATTGTACAAGTATTTGGTGTTATCTTCAAATTCAGAAATAAAAAAAGAAATAATCACCTCTGAGATCCCTCCATGCAGTAACCAATAAGCCGGACAAGATTTTTATGCCTCACACGTCCGATTGCCTCCACTTCTATTTTAAATTCTCTTTCTGCTTGTCCTCTGTGATTGTGAATGACATCAGAATTCAGTACAAAACATTTCAACCATCTTGGGCACATCTTTTAGAATTCCAAGTTCTGATGTACATTTCTGAATCTGATGCAGATTGCACCAGTGAAATGCAATAGATGATTTGGAGATATGGTTCAGAAAAGCATACCTATTGTTTAGAAGGTTTTTCACGGCAATGCGAGTTCCATCAGGCAAGTGGCCTAAGTAAACAATGCCATAACCACCCTCACCCAGCACATTTGTATCAGAGAAAGAATCTGTTGCCGCCTCAAGCTCACGTAATGTGTACCAATGACCCCATCCAAGGTGAGAAACCTCGGGCACAGATATACCTGTAGGTGCTGATGAAGGTGAATCTGTAGATCGAGAATCATTACTAGCACTGGACCCTCTTTCGTGTGAATGATGAGGACCTCTCCTCTCTCCTTCCACTACACCTTTCTCCACAGGAGGTAAACGCACACGATTTGCCATCTCCATCCTGGTTTCTTCTTGTTGCCTTGCTGCTTGCCTAGTTCTCTCAAGAGTTCTGTTTTCTTGCTGTTTCTCTACTCTGTCCAAACTACTATCTCGTTGTAGAGCGTCTACAATGACCTCATTCTCTGTTTCTGAGTTGTTTTTCCCCAGTGCACTGTTGTTGGATCTATTCAAAACACGATAAGGAGGAGGAGTAGATTGCCTAGCACGATCATTCATCAGTCCATTTACATTAGAAGTCTTGGATACCATGAAGCTACCATGTTTCTTATTTTGCGAGGATTTCTTCCTCGATGCTAGACATATGGAGAGACAAAACAATATGAGAACAATAAGAGCTCCCACTGCGATTCCTATGACAACCCATAGCTTCAAGCCAAAGACAATTGTACTCTTGGAAAGTTCATTACTGAGAAAATCCATTGTCTTCTTGCAAGTTCGAAAAGCTTTTGAGCTCTAAAGCCACATTTGTAAAGGCAAGAAATCCACTTTGCTATAAGTACATGATAGATCTGCAGGAAGTTTGCACCCCTGATGCTGTCCTGATACTTTACCCTAAAATTCGATTCACTCGCTGATGAAAAATCCAAAGGAGAGATGATCGATTTTATGATGATTTTTTTCTGCGATAATGGTGAAGGAATTTTCGAATGAATTTTAGGGTTTTCCACAAAAAGCAGTGGTGACTTTGACAGAGATCTGATCACCTTGCCTAGATCTGTAGGAATGTTATGCCTTTCTGATACTACAGAGAAATCCTAACAGAAAACGTTTTTAGAGTGAGAGCCAGACATCTAAAGAAAAAATGTCAATCTGTGGTGGAAATTTTAGAGTTTTCTGCAACCAACAATGGCGAAGGGAAAAACTTTACTAGAGACGTCCAGGATAACTGAAAGCGAAAAGTGAACTTTTCATGGTTAACGAAACTTTTTAGAAAAACGTTTTTCATCTGCTGAGTATATATTCCGAGAGGAGGTACCGACCTCTTAGGAAAATAAGGTTTCCTGGAAGCAGCAATGACGAATCGGTTGCCTTTCTATATAGATCTACGGAAATGATTTGTTTCTATACTGCACTGAAATCCTAACAGAAAACGACTTTCACCTGAAGAATGTATCGTCCACGAAGAAACTTGATCGAACTCTTAGAAATTTTAGGTCTTCTGTAACAATGGCGTTCGAGAGGTCGGCAGTCATTTTTTGCATTTCTAGAGCTACATTTCTTGCATATCTGACAGAAAAAGTTTCTATTTGGTGAACATATACTATGGCGACAAGAGATTCAATCAACCTAGGAATAACTTTTAGGGTTTTGTTTTCTGAAAATCCATCCCAGAGACAGCGATGACTATCACGGTCCAAAGGAGAGAAGAAAACGAAGAAGCATAGATCAGTACCTGAGATGAATTGAATCAAGAACGTGCTGATCAATCGTGCTTGTCTGAGAGAGAGAGAGAGAGAGAAAGAGAGACAGATGTGAAGGATTTGGCGTTGGCGATGGCGATGAAGAAGACGACGAAGATATGACAAGAAATGCAAAAAAGGCCGAAAAGCAAAAAAGCAGAAAGCAATAAGAAAAGTAAAAAAAATAAAAAATAAAAAAACAGGCAAGGATGAGCTGGAGACAAGAAGGAGCCTATAGCGATAATATGTCCACGTGGCAGGGTCCACATATGTACATACACAATAGGTTTTTAAAATTAATTTAGAGCTGGCCAAATTTGGGAGACTAAAAATGAATTGGGAAGGGGGGCTAGTTTATCTTTAGCGGTCGCGATTAAGGAAGGAAGGCCAAACCAACAACATCCACACGATTTATATAATAAATACGATTTGCTTTGTCCAAACCCCCGCCCAAAACCAATCCCAAATGGCCCAAACACATCCCCTTCCCGGCCTTATCTCTACCCATCACGCATTATTTGTCTCTTCTATCCCACCCATGTTGTTCTTTCACCTCCTTTCCTTCTCTCCAACTCCTTAAGTGAGAGCAATCTCGTAATGCCATCTTAACACACCCCCCCCCAATGCTAATATGCCAATGACTTAAGTAATAGGGGGGGGAGGGGGGGGGTCCCTTCCTTCCATGCTCTTTCACAGCACCATAGCCTCACCCAAATTATCAATCGTTGTGATACAATACCAGAGTGTGTTTGTTTTTCCTATTTAGTTACTTACCACTATGGTGGAACCATCATACACACAGTAAAGTTGGGTGGGCTACAATCAGCCCTCGATTGCTTGAGTGAGCCTCCATCATTTTTATATCATAAATCATTTATTTGGCCCATCATCATTTGAGGCAAAATGGCATGACACCTTTACATGTGGGATACTATGGTAGGAAAATATTTGAAGGCCTCGAAGAGTTTGCTACTTTTTTCTCTCATGTGTGTGTGGTTGCTCTCACGTCAATGAAAGTTTGTTGGAATGTTGATTGATTCTCACCATGTTTGTAAGGTGTCAAACCAGCCAAGTGAGAATATATTGTCGATTAAAAATGTTATGTATTTGATATTGAAGGTGATATATCATCACACTTTCATATATTTTAGAATAAAAACCTTGAAATTTTGAAATTTTGTTAGTAAATCAATTCGATGACATTAGATAGAGTTTTATACACACAAATACTTTTTATTGAAAACAAGCACAAATCTCAAAAGACTTCACCAGAAAAGTACCGTGTTCATGTCATTTGTCCCATTGTCTCAAGGAAGTCACCAGCATGTGTCCCATGCACACTCTCGTAGTGCATCAAGGACTTTTTTGCATCATACAGGATCAAGATCTATAGTGGTTGATATAATATAAAAGTTTTGAAAAAACAAATCTAGTTTTTGGAACATATGTATGGCATAGTATTAAGTAGTTAGGTTTGTACATTGGGACCGATTAAAATATTTTGAATTTTTGCTCACCAATTTACATATAAAATGATTTGTTAGCAAGTCCACAAACCATGGGTTGTTATGCTCATAACACAAAGTTGTATCAAGAGGGCCAATTGAGATTCGATCTTCAACACATGCTAAACCATGTCATGGTACCACCAATGAAATATTAATTTTAATTTGATGATCATATGGATGACAAAAATATTGTCAATTCTTATGACACATGGACGTACAAATTCTAAGGTACTTCCAACATGATGTTGTTGTACACTGCATAGGAGACACATCAAGTCCTTGGGAAACCATGCATGGTTACAACTTACATCATGAACGGATTCGACGGAATACAAGCTCTAACGATATTGAATTTTTTTATCCTTTAAAGGTTCGAGCATGAATAGATACACAATCCACATTTATGAGCCCCTTAAGATGGTGGTGAACTAGTTATCGGTTCTCGAGGACAATGCTTGTTCATAGTTGGTGCAATTTAACTATTTGATTGGTTATTAATATGTTTGAAGTAAAATTCTATCTTGGAATAAGTGCAACATCAAAATAAATGACACCCTAGATAAACTATATTGCTTCTCAATAACATTTTCTTCCCAATCAACTTGTGTGGGTGTTTAATGAGGATAGTATTTTGATGCATAGTATGAACAATATGTACCATACGTGCATTGGCATTCGGGAATGTTTCGATCATCCGAGTATTTGATAAAAGCCCTCGAAGTATGGTAAATACCATAATTTTGTATTCATTATTTATTATAAGGTAACTTTTTAAAAGGTAAGAAATTTAAGGTAAAAAGTATAAAAAAACCATAAGAATGTTTTGTTAACATACGCATTCGTAGGGAAAAGAATGCTTGCCTATGCATTCGAGTATATTACAACTATGAAATTGGATGTATGAAACTTATGTAGAAACTTGCCTATTTCATGTGTCACAATGAATATGCATATAATTGTATTTTTATGTGGAAAGAGATTAACCTATACAATTCAGCTATGGGGCACCCAAGATAAGAAATCACTGAATGGGACTTTGTGCGAGTTCATCCCCAACAAGCCTTATGATCATGAAGGTCTAATCACAACGATATTTAAGTGAACGTTGAACTACCTAAACTATGAACTTGGAGCCATATAAATAACGACGTCTTTTTCTTTTTTTGATAATGAAGGCAAACTATTATTTTTCTAGGATGGTGTTTTAAGCATTCGTGAGCTTTCAACTTTCCTATGTTATAGCCCAATTTAACTTGATAAATAGCAACACTTATCATAACATCATTGACATGCGTCTACATCTCAAAGGGCTTATTCAAATTCCTAATCAACAACACGAACATTGTGATTTAGAAAATATGTATTCTTGAAACCATTGCTCGAGCTTGTATGTCCATTGAACAAACATATATATAGCTTGACATTTGCTTTCTATCCCCAGTAACGGACATTTAATGGGTTCACACAATACAAGTTACAACAATACAAAATGCTTGACTATGACTTCAACATCCATGAGATACCCCCATGATCAAGATTGGTACGCAATTTGGCTATATTAACCATTCACATGTTTTTTTGTGCATTTCAATTGCTATGCACAGAAAAATGCGCTTTAGACATTTTTTTAATTGTAATAAAGGTGCATGGTGCCCATTCAAAGGAATACCAATGCATAAGTACTTGGAATATGAATGGAGTGTTGTATGTCCTCTAGATACTCCAATGTCCTTTCTACATATTATGGTATAGAAGTAATATAAGTTGGGTATATGCATGTGCAAACTTGTTAACACTAATGATTGTATTTATAATTGTCTCTCTAAAAAGGCAATCTATTGTTCAAGTGACATCATTCAAAAAGTAAAAGTATGGTCTGAATTTCAGGACGAAAAAGATTTGTCAGTGTTTTATCAAACATAATTGGACATTTCTTATAAAAATATTTGACCTTTTTCTCGAGATAAGTGCATTTTGTTTACATAATTGTCTAGGCTACATTCCCTTTGAAATATTATTTTCATTCTGTTCTTTTTGTTTTTGTACATGTAGTGAGGATCTTATAGCAACTTAAACCCTGTAAGGTGTTATAAGACTATAGTCACCACATAGAGGTAACTCCTTGGACAAAGTGCCTATAGAGCTCAATTGGAAGGATTGCTAATTCAATTTTCTTTTCCAATTAAGCACTTGTTGTCATGTTCCATTGATACCAACAAGCAATAACTTGTTTCTCATACTCCAATCAAGCAACCAATATATTGACTTATGCAACAAAGGTAAAACTTTGGTTCTCTAGACAAAAACACACTAAAAGGATGACAAAATAATCTTAGTTAATAATACCCAAATGGTTTTAGCAATTAAGCATGTAATGAATGTATGCATGCCATCATTCTCGATGTACAAAATCCCATTCCACCCAACCACCCCCAAGTTATGATCAAGACATAACCATCCTACCACAGATGTCCCATATCGACAGATATTATTATGACTAATGTATTGGAGGAGATAACACACTTATAGTGACGAAAGCCTAGCACACACCACTAGTGCCTTAAGACTGCAACCTTCCAACATAACGTGTTTCATGAAGGTAGCTTGGCCTCATTTTATACCTCTTCCAAGGCTCCTTAAAGAGACTTCATTCATTGGTTGTCAATATCATGATAGTGCATGCACCTATCATTCCTTCTATCCAATCACATTAGTCCCTTTCTAACACTAGCAAACATACCCTTCACGTATGTAAATATTTGTGACCTACCCTCACCGCGTCATGTGTGCATGATCCCTCGATTAGCCTACCAAGAGGATGGTGACTCCTCAAGACTAAAAAAAACATTGGAAGTGCAACACTCCAATATATGAGTCATGTTGGCCAATGCATTGTTCACTTTTTATATCATTGAGTTTTCTTCATCTTTCTTTCTTGTAAGATCAACGTTGCTTGCTTTCTTCAAACCTTCCGTTAATTAATCCTCTTTGTATTATCGTGGATAACAATTAATGAGTGAATTGTAGTAAAGTTGTACGAGTGCTTTCTTCTCTCTTAACTTGCTTAAGGGTCTTGAATAAGTTCTAAGGTTGCTGAGTGAGCTTCATAACCAAGTTAGACATGGACAATTTGTGAAGTGGATATAGCTTAAGTATGAATACAATTGTAGGCACCTTAGGAGCAATTACACCCACTCCTACCCACAATGGTCATATCCCACATTGAGACCTCAAAAAAGAGATAGAATTACGGTCAACAGAAAGAAGTGTAGTCATTGGACCATGTGGTGTACTATATATTAATATGTGTATATACAATGACTCCACTATTTACTTTGCAACGTGTACTTTAGTTTAAAAACCAATTGTTCATGGTGGCAATGACAAATTAGATACAATAGAAATCATTATTGATTGTGACCCTTTTAGTTGATTAGCAAAAGAACCAAGCCTAAAACCTCTACTATACAAATTTATCTAAGATTGTATCCAATTTCCAATTCAAACTTTGAAACCATGGGTTACTAACACTAACAGGGTAACATAAGTGATGATAAACATTACATTGGTATATTATTTGGCCATGCCATCCAATATCAATGAGATGTATTTCAATGTATCAAATAAGTACAACTCACTAACAATAAAGCATCAATTCATTGCCTCTATCTTTCTCACCTCGAATATTTTTTTTCTATATTTTTACATCAAATAAGAGACAATCCATTGCACGGGGTTAATATATGTATATTCTTGCGTGTATATTTCTTACATATGAGTGTGAACATAAGTGTTTATTTGCTTGCATGTGTGTCAGAAGCCTCAAGATGAGGTGAGCACATAGAAGTTGAGGGAAATCACAAGACGTATAAATACATGCACTCATAAACAATATAATTGTTGATGAATAGCAATGAATCACCCCACAATAAATTATGTTAATAAGGAAATTAAACTATGCATTCATGTCGTCTAGACCTCGAAAGCAAATATACATTGTTTCATGTAAACTAGTTTTAGTAATGTGTCTTTATGCTGAGAAAAGAAATGCAGGAACTGGCATTATATCTCCACTAGAGAATATAATTACTAAACAAAGTGTATGGTGTACAATGCTAAAATATTATGCTTTCTAAGTTGGGTTTAGTGTTCCACCCATTTTAAAAATCATTTATATATTGACATTGATAATTCTATCTAACATTTTCCCAAAAATGTGGCTTTATAAATTCATTATTCATAACGTATGGGCCAAAAGTGACAACATTACATTACAAAAGGCGGTGCTAACAAAGTGATTATTTACGAGCATTGCGCAATTCACATACAAAAATATTGAAATATCGAAAAGCACAATTGTTATATCACGTCACTCAAAATAAGCATTCATATATTTGACTTTTGGGATAAATATATTAACAATTAGCTACACCTCCCTAAAAATCCATTTTCCACCACCCAAAGGTTGAAAATAATCTCATTAGCTCATCGAACAAATTGATACCAAATTATGTGCATTCTAAAATTGAAAATGCACAATGGTCAATGTTTTCAAATATTTGAACACATTATCGTTACATCACAAAACCCAAATCAACAATTCCTTTATGAGATTGAATAATCATTTGAATAGCACTAGTCCCAAGGCCATGAATAGAAACAAAGCACTAACTTTCAATGACCTAATGCTATAAAGTGTTTGTGATAAAAGAAAAACATACTCCAACGCATATGAATAATGCTAATAAACATCCCAAATGGATTTATGGCACATGTTTTCTTTCCTCGTTCTATAATTGATTGTGTCGAGTTGTTGTTGTTTTCATCATTATGACCATGTGAAAGACACACCTTAGGTAAAGTTAAACCAATTGAAGGCTTTCATAATGGAAAACACTTGGGTATTAAATACCCATTCACATCATGGAAAAGCACAACGATATCAAGTAGGACTATCAATAGAAATATGTGATAAGACATTCAACATATGATTCAAGAATGCATATTGGCACCATCCCAAAAGTATTAGAACCTCATAGATGGGAGAAGAAGGTTTAACTACCCAAACCATACAACCATCTATCTATCTATCTATACAACAGGCAATTTATTGCTTTTAGTAGTCAACCAAGTCATTGAACCCTAACACCATGCCAAGTTTTTCTGTCATATTATATGAATGGGTCACCCAATTGTAGTATCACACACCCTTTTTTCTACATCATGGTGAGTATATCCTCTTGATCTTACTTGTTATATCCCCTTCTCAATTATAGGTCACATGGCATGGGCAGGGATAATTTGCAGATCTCTCGTGGTCCTCTCCAATGTAACATCTTGAGATCAATTCACATTGCCGCATGAAGACTAGTGGTGGAGCATTGAAGCATCATGTGCCTCATGCATGTGTAGGTAATGGGGCATCCACTATTGCTTCTCTTCGTTGTAACGATGTGTGTCCGGGTGGGTGTCTTAGGAAAGAGTCCCAATCGTAACATAACATTAACCGGGACAAAGTGAGGGGTAGTCGAGTAAATATGAAAAATAGCAGCGCTATGTTATGTTGGCGAATTGAACGGTTTCCTTCTTCTTTGATGAGGAATGCTTTTGTTTTCTTTTCCTTTTGTTCTCATTGTGATGGCCATGGCGATGATCGATCGTCGTTCATACTATTTTTCCTTCTTCTCAGTATCCACATCTGTGCTTCCAATGGCGAAACTTACGCAGAAAACATCACAGAATATATTCTCACAAAATCTACATCCTACCATACCCTGAAGGCTCATTATCTCTTCCTCCATTTTTTTGCCCCAGGTAAAAGTTCTTCCGTGAAGCTCGTTTTAATATGATTTAATTGTTTTTTCGTTCATCGTTTCTTCAGTTTTGTTACAAAGATTAATAAAATGCATTTCTGTACGTTAAATTTTTTTAAAGAATAAATAGTTTCAAGCAAAACAAAAACCGAAATATAGTACTAATGCACATATAATATACATACCATATGCCATTATTTATTTTCCTAGCACAGGAGACTCTGCATATAATAATCAAAGTTCAAATTTTGAATAGTGATCCTCAAATTTGTCAAATTACTCTAATTATCTGTACGAAGTTATAACCACGTATACCTTGGGCATTGAAAAATTTAGGCTTCTTTTAAACTCAAAATGGGTTTCAAAATTCTATGCATAATCATATGAGGTTCTAATTATGTGGAAGGAGTATAATTTAGTTTAAACCATCTATATTACGTGCATTCAAGGATTATTTAAAATATCCCTTATATCCCATTATTCACATATTGACATAATGTCTGTCCCTTATATTACATAGCGGGACTTGAAAATTGATAAGAAAAAAAAGTTTGTTCCTTCTAACAGTATCTCTCTCTTTTAAAAGGTTAATTTTGCTTTGGGTGATGAAACTATTTCGTGTGATTCATTTATATTTCAGGATGAAATGAACCTTTGATGAAATGTGTTTGTACGAAAACTTGATAAAAGTGAGTTTGGTAGACAATTGAATTAGTTATGGTTGAGGAAAGGTCTCATGCAGTTGGCCCTAAATTGAGACGGCTCAATAAATGTGATAGTAGCAAAAGAAGAACTTTGGATACTAACCAAATTGAGGTATCTATGTTTTCACAACAAATGCATTCTTGATCTTTATTTGTGGTCTATGAAAATTTAAATATCCTTGTTCAATAGTATGTGCACATCAATGTCATATGGATTATTATATTTTATATTTCATTAGGTCTCCACACATTTTAAGTGTATTTGGATGCATATATGCAGATGCATTGTGTTTCATTTTCCCTCATCTTGAAACAATTCAAAAACTTTTTGGCGAATATTTTTTAACCATTTGTGTTTTCAGCAGAATTTTAACATTGTTTCTTGCCTATGTATATGATACTGGAATAGCCATAATGGTTTAGTGTTCGGCTGTTGTTTTGGTTTTTTTATGAAAGAGCTTTCTCATCGATATCGGTATTAACATGGGCAACTGCACCAACACATTTTGATTTTTATCTTTGTATATTATTTGCAGTATTGGCTTTGAATGCTTACTCAGGGTGTTTAAACCAATATCAAGTTTTGGACAAGATACATTTGAAGGTGAGCATGAAAAGGCAATGTGAAGGCCATATCCTATTCAAAGAGAAGACACATGCACGCGATTTTCTTTAGAGATTAAATCCAAGGGTTGTTGAATCTTTGGGCTATAAGGGGTAAAAAAAACGAGTAGTCATAGTCGTGTTTGTCATTGATTGACAGAATATGCTCACATATATGTAGGTAGGTCAAACTGTTGGAAAATGAGCTTGTTTCTCTGTGAGATTTTCATTTCTTTATTAAAAAACATGGGGGCTATGATTTTTGGTGGAGAAAAACCATCATAATCATGTATCAACAAGGGGCTTTGGTCTTTTTGAAGGTAGAGATGCCTTTTTGCTTGAGTGATTGCACTGTCTCTCTTCTAGAGGAGTGAAGGAATACTACTTATAAGCATCTTTCTTGGTGCATTATTAAGGATCACACTAAGGATGAGCAAAAGAAGAAGAGATTAAGGAGAAGAATGGATTTAGTGTGCTTAACCACACTAACCACCCTTGAGCAAAGGACATGAGACACAGAAAATATCATTGGTGTCCCATACCACCAAATATCACATTATGATATACCATGGTTGTTTAAATAATGGATCTGAAGAAGAGAGCTTAGCCTCACCAATAGAGTATGGACAACATTTTCACGATGCTGTAATGAAAGGGTAGCTAGTTCCCTTTATATAGCTCAATGCCTAAGGATCCCAGACCATGTTTTCCATGTGTCATAGGTCCATATGGGTTGGTTCAAGTCCCTAGGGTAACCATTTTCCTGACCATCCTACCCTTAACAAATTAAAACTAGCTATAAATTTGGTCTGTAAGGTTATGCCTATAACATACATGGAGTTCAAGCTATCTCATATTTCTTGTATCTTTGTGGAGTATAGCTGTTGATTTCGTTTTCCTTCGGAACACCTTTTTGTCACTTTACGATTGAATGGCTTCCTATATTTTTCTTTATCACCTTATAAAACCTTAGATGTGAGCTTTGGATATATCTTTCAGGGTGCTTTCTTCCTTAATGTAAGTTTCATGGGTTTGGCACATGTTTTTTTTAGTGCTTTTATCCTTGGTTCTTTGGAGAGAGCATAATCAATTAGCTTCTGGCTTATCATTCACCATCTAATTAACTTTGCAAATCAGAAGTTTATTCCCTATTTCATATATTTATATGTACACTTCATGTACTGATTTATTTTCAGAAAAATGTGAATGAAGTGATTGCGTCGGATCTTTTGGGGATTGCCAAAGCACTGAAAAGATCAAGTGTTTCTACCTTACATTTGTTCCAGAAGCATGCAGAGCTACAAAAGAGGAATGAAGGTTCACTCTCACTAGGGATATATGTAACTGTTTTGTAGTCAAATGATGGATCAACATTAAATTAGTTTCTCCATCTGAGATACTGTAGCCTTGAATCTCCTGCAGAAAACAAGAAGCTGGGATTTCTTGGGGACAGGCATTCAGAAACTCTGTATACATTTTCTAAGTAAGCAATAGGCTTCAACATGGTTTTGTGAAAAATTGTCAAGTAAGTGAACTTGGTTTAGTGAATTAAAGGTTCTTGACCTTGTTTCTTCTGCAGAAATTTGGCATGGGCTTTATCAAGTGGGGGATGTCTGCAAGAGTTAGAACTTGGCTTTGCCTTATGGCAGAGAGATCTGAAAATAATTGCAGAATCCATCTGTATGTAAATCTCCTACAACTGAATGTATGAGATTCTCTATTGTAAAATGATGGTCTGCCTCCCCCCGCTCAGGATCCCTACTGTTCTGACATTGTTCTACCTGCAAACCAAAATAATTTAGACCAATTTTTATTTACTACCTTTAAGATATACATAACCAGAAACGTTGTGAGCCGCTGTTACTTCCCTGATAACATGTTACAGTTTTTGCTACCTAACAAGTTGCCACCACATAAAATTTCATTTGTACATTGAGGATTTCTCCGGCTAACTCATCTAAGACAACTCTCATTGGTTTTTTCTGAATAGTGAATATGCAATTCTGTGACTGAGTTATAATATCAGTTCCAAAATGCATGTAATAAAATTTGTATCTTATTCTTTTAACGCCCAATATGTTGAAATTAGGTCAATCACCAACGTTGAAGCGATTGTCATTCGCAAATAGTGAGCTTGGAGATCACGGCCTCCAAATTCTGGTTAGTTGTTAATGTTAAACAGAACAATTGATTCTGATACTGATTACAGCTCCTATATCTTCAATTTAAAATTTGCTATTGATGAAGCTAGATTTGTGAAACTCTTAAACGAACTATTCACTTACTTAATAGGGTAAAAGCTTACAAGAATGTGCACAGTTGGAGATTCTTAATCTTTCTGCATGTGGATTAACTGATGCAGTTTCTGCTCTCTTAGGTGTAATCCTCAAGGTGCCGATTCATCAGTGTTTCCTAAACATTTATTTTTTCATATGCATATGAACCTTATGTAAGGGTCCTTTTTTAAGTGTATTGATGATAGATTGTGATATTGAAGGCACATGTATGTAGAAGGACTCAAGGAGATTGGCAAGCAAGTCTTAGAAGCTCAAAAGGAGTGAATGCACTGACAATGAGACCAAAGGGTCTGATTGCCCTTGACATTTCTTTGAATCGCCTCTCAGACTTCACTGTACAGACCATCTGCACTGTCTTGAGGATTGGCACCCCACTTGAATGTAACAAAATCCTCCTTAATCCTTTAGTTTTTATATATATTTTTAAAGGATATTGCATTACGATTACATGCTATATATAATTTACAAAAGAGGCAATCTTCCGTGATGTTGAATTTGGATTTAATGTACAAAAAACAGCTCTGAATCTGAGGGGTAATCAGCTCACTAGAATTAGTGGGAAGCTGTTACTCGATGTAATGGAGGAATGGACAACTTTGAGACTGATTGACCTTCGAGATAATACCGATAATAAACTTATGGGTGTCCTTGAGGATCGACAACACTTAACTACCTTTACAAAGAGACACCCTCCCTTTTGGACGGCATCGTTTTCGAGGCTGGGAAGAATAACACGTCTGAAAACCTCTTCAAAAAAGATGAGAACACTAAATGGTTCTCTCACTGGCAATGCAGCTATCCGTCCTCAGTCTTGCCCAAACATCATTCAATCCCATCCCCAACCTAAGAGTAGGTGTGTAAAACCTCCATTGGTACTTCAACAATCTACTTCAAGACATATTGAGTATATGAAAGACAACAAGCATATGCAAAGGCCATCAACATCTCCAACAAAGGATAACACATCTTTATCATCATGTCCTTCTGAATTTACAGCTTGGAGGGATAATGATTCAAGCACAAAAGAAAACAGGATGCCATTTGACACATCTTGGGTCAACCCTAATGTGGTTGAGGAGTTTGCGCGAAAGCAAGCCAGCTATTTAAATGTGAAGAGAGCCCAAGATGAAGAAGATGATGTATTGAAACCAATGGACTTGAGAAGAAACTTTGATTCTGGAAACTATCAAGCTGAAACGTTTAAGACAAGACAAGGATCAGAACCGGTATTGAGGAAGGTGAATTGTGATGAACAACAGTTAAGAAGAAATAAATATGATGAAAATTGTAACCTTGATCAGGAGTTTGAGCAAATGGATGCAAAAAACCATGGGCGTCAGACAGCATCACTTCTGAAGGAAATGACGCGGGCTATCCTTCATCTCCAAAGTATGGCATACAAAATCATATCCAGCATGTTGCATGCACATTTCCAATGCTTTGAGCAGCTGTCTTCACTCTATATCATTATGTTTTGAACATCTGTACTATTCATTAGGGTTTTGCTGTAAACATTCCACTGAAATTAAACATAATTTGCACGTGCCCACACATTTTCTGTATTGTCCTAAAAAAATGCCCACTCCTTTTGCTCTCTCTATGCATTTAATGTGGTGCTTAAGATGTTTCATTTGGATGTTTTTGTTTGAGATACGAAATAGTGGGGCATTGTTTTGGCAAATACATCGAATTGTGTGATATTTTTATGTGTGTTGAATAGCATTTTTAGACGTGCTTCTTATCTGTAAGCATTTCTTAAGAGATGAAGGAACCAAATGCATGCATTTTTTTGGATTGAATAAGGTGACAATACCATAGGTTTGTAAAACAGAGACACTGAAGTGTTTTCCTTTTTCAGAACGTCTTGATGAGCTTATTGGCCCCGCTCAGGCAGATTCGTTAGCAGAACAAGCGGCATCCCAATTGGAAGTGCTTGGTTAAGGTTGTAAGGAATTTATAAGAAATCATCCAATACTGAACAATTGTGATTAGAAGGCGAGTCTTGTTCAAATGTATGTATATGCACAACTGTCACATTTCAATGATGGTTAAAACTTGATGAGAATGTATGGCTCGACAAAGGAGTGCAATGGCAGTATTATAAACAGGTGAAAGCAGATGCAGCCTGTGATTCAAAAAATAATAAATGAAGAGAAGTAAATTGAATTTCTCTTTTCTAACCTCTTCCTTGTAATGTAAAGAAGACTAATTCTAACATTCAAATGTGGCACATTCTTGTGTACATGAACCTTAAAAACTAAATGATGTGTCTTTGTAGATAACTTTTTCTTATTGACTTCATGCATAGCAAATAAATGTAAAAGAAAATTGCGATATGTTTTTGGTCTAACTGATGGTTGTGTATTGGTATTGATGCACATCTTCAAGATGTCCAATGGAATGGCATTGTATCTTATTTATTAAAGAATATTGGGATGGGCATTGGGATTTGTGACCTCATACAACATGCATTATTATGTAGTCTTGCATGATGTGGGAATTTGCACTTTAGTGTGAGGCTGAAGATGTTACGAAGTAATGATAATGAAAGTGACAATGGATCAATGCACCCATAATAATTTTACATCTTCCTTTCTACTTTCACACAACACTGAATACAACAAGATGTCATGTTATTTGGGGAAGGAAAAAAGTATAGGGTATGAGAATTGGCCAATATAGAAGAGCAACAATTTAACATGCCGATAGACAACTTTTTCTAATGCCAGTGTTGCAATACAGTAAGGAGATATTCAAGCTAGCAAGATAGTGAGACACAAATGAATTTAGGTTAGTGCACACGATGATAGAGAATTAGATGAAGTATCGACTTGAGTTTACGCACATTTTTGTCTTCTTTCGTGATGTTTTGTTTGTCCTTTTGTAGTATCGTTCTCATTTATATTTGTTTCTATTGAGGGAAAAATCTGAAAATGTCTAGATGTTATGATTACAAAAACAAAAATGTAATGCTTATTTACAAATTATTTGACTAAAGAGATGGACTTCTTCATACAATCCATTTGCGAGGCCAAATGGTTGTGATGTCACGCACAAAATTCATTTCATTGCTAATAAAAATGATCTCATCAATATGTACTCACATTCATTTCATTGCTAATAAAAAAGATCTCATCAATATGTACTCACAAAATCCGAACATGTGAAATTTATCCTTGTCAAACTTTGTTGGGTAAATCTACATGCTAGCTCCATTAATATCATTAATCCAATCATGGAGCATACAAATGATTATTTTAGAAATGAACAAACTTCATATTGGCACCTTGAAAGGCATGTCCTGCACTCGGCTTT
This sequence comes from Azolla caroliniana, assembly GCF_043228905.1. Classification (NCBI taxonomy): domain Eukaryota; kingdom Viridiplantae; phylum Streptophyta; class Polypodiopsida; order Salviniales; family Salviniaceae; genus Azolla; species Azolla caroliniana. The sequence goes on from NW_028230588.1 coordinate 56,485, forward strand.
ATGGCAACCCTAAGAATGATCTACATAAAAATAGCCCCAAAAAAGATATCAATTAGCAAGAATTTTGAATGGTTGGTTGAGGGAAAAGCTTGTTGTGAGCGCATTGCTTGTATTTTGTTCCCCAGTTTGAAGTGACTGTAGATGAACGTGTAGGGATCTTTAAACTCTCATAAACTGTGGCCATGTTTCTATCAACTCTTTTTAAACGCATTGAGTTGTTAATGAATAGTAGGAGGAGGAAGACGACGAAGGACCCATGGAAGCATGCTTTCCGACACATCAAACAGGCCCAGGTGCTATAGAAGATCAATCCGCCCATCTTCTTCTGCATTGGCAAGCTCAATTCCCTCGATCTTTTCAGTATTATCTTGACAAATCTGCTCCTCATGCTCTTCTTTACCGTGGATCGTTTCTCTCTTCTTTTCCATAGCTTACTGCCTGCGTGTTTGCTATATCCAAGGTTTCTATATCGTGACTTATGGTCTAGGGATCTATCTTCTGAACCTTCTTATCGGTTTTCTTTCTCCTCAAATTGATCCAGAGATCAGCAGCGATGGTCCTCTCCTTCCTTCCAATGTCTCGGATGACTTCAAGCCTTTCATTCGACGCCTTCCCGAATTTAAGTTCTGGTTAGTTTCATGATCATCATCAATTGTGTATGGTATGGTTAGTCTAATTGTTTTCTAAGTCGTGTTTTACTTCTCATCATAACAATCACCATCGTACATGGCTGCTTTGCTTATGAAGAGAAGTATATACAGTGAGAAACATTTTGAATGGATGAACTCATGAATATTATCTAGCATTCACCAAAATGAATTTTTTTCTTTGCACATTGTTTTTACCGAGGAACTTGGCTTCCTTTGAAATGGAAACATGCTAGAGAAATTACTGTTCTTTAAAAAATTAGCTGATTTGCTCTCCAACTTTATCATCCTCTTATGTTTTGTGTTTCTGTAACTCCAGGTATGCATTTACAAAGGCTTTTTGTGTGGCATTTGGCATGACCTTCTTTTCAAGATTTGACGTTCCTGTCTTTTGGCCGATACTGCTGCTCTATTGGATAGTTCTTTTCACTCTCACAATGAAGCGTCCAGCTACGCCACATGATCAAGTTTAAATATGTACCATTCAGTTTTGGCAAACAGGTAAGAATATTATCCTCAAAAGCATGTGTGTGTGTGTGTATGATATGGTATATGCATATGTCAATGTGTATGTGAATGAATGAATGAAACTTGTAAGTATGTATGTATGTTTGTATGCATGCATATTTGAATATGTATATGTATGTGTGTATGGACGCATAGTTGAATCTGTGAAAAATACCAGTAGACCTTTTCTTGTTGCTTAGAATTTTTGCAATTTGTTCAGCGCCTACACAGGGAAGAAGTGACGAATGACATGAAGCGCAGGGTTTAAATGGTCGATTTTTTTTGAAGTTCCAAGAAACACATGGATTGTTGTTCCATGTCATCATCGCTTTGCCATGTCTGAGGTTACCCATTCTCTCATTATTTGCCTCCTGCAGCACCAACACTAGCGATGAATTGAAGTGCATTAGTTTTGAAGGAATTGAGAGTCCATTTTCTCTCTAGAATCTGTTAAAATACAATCTCACTGTGTCTCCGTGTTTTTTGTAACACAATCTCTCTCTCTCTCTCTCTATCCATCTCTTTGTACATGAAAGAGAAACATTTTAAAGGGGATGAGCATGAAGGGCAAGTAACATTTAGATAGAGCATAAAATGCATATGCCCATCATTGGAAGAGATATAATTCTATTATGCTTTTTTTCAAAAACATTGTCCAAAATTCTGTTTTCATATTTTATAACAGCTTATCTCCAAAATACTTTTGTTTTTTTTTGACGGTTGTGTATGACAGTTGGTGTGACACATTGCTTCTCGCTATTGCTATTGCTATCTGTATCTCTTTTCTTGCTATCCCACCTTACTCAAAGGTACCATGCCAACTCTACACATGCACATACTGATCTTTTTAAGTAGAAGATTTGTTGCATCTGGGACTAACATGGACAAGTCATTGGCCGGACCTATGTTTGTCTAATGCCAAGTGTAGTAGCAACCATAGCCTCAAGGTTACTCTAGCTAAGCGAATTTTAGCTTGCATGTACGAGTCGATTCTTGGAATGGGATGCTCTTCGAGTCACATTACAAGATTACTCTCTCTTAATCAATGGTCTGACCACGCACAAATAACCTATAAGGGCATCCCCGTGAGGTTTATATACATGCCCAACCGTAATCCTTACGTTAGGAGAGGGGTCCTTCAATGCTTATAGCATAGGTAGAGGACCATTTGAGCAACAACTAAAAGGTAATTTATGGAGAAAATTTGAGAGTGGGAATATGTTTGAGCATGAAGTAAAAGGTAATGGAGGTAGAATGTTGGAGTGTGGGCTCGGTGCTAGAGGTTCCTTCACCACTTTCTTGGATTATTGTCTTATGTCACCATCACTCCTCATCATCAAGTTCATAATGTTTCGCAACTTTTCTAACTACTATCACTTATATAGAATTCATATGAGTAGAACATATTCTTTCGTTTGCAAACACAATACATAATTTTATACTATACAGTACTAAGGGCACTATGATAACAGGAATCCATGATTCCATGTGTATTGTGATCAATTGAATCCATTAGTGCGGCCAATCATTTCAATTTCCAATGATTAATGAAGCTTAAAAAGTTAGTAATGATGGCTATCAGCCCATGTGGTTCATGGATGGCCACATGGTTGGCAACAACAAAAACCAATATGTAAGCCATGGAGCCATTCATTTGCAAGAAGATGGGTCAAATGTTAGATTTATTGAGTCCTTAAGGTTATGCACTAGGGGAAGATATCTACATTCTATCTATCTATCTATATTGACGCGATTTGGGGACTACTTTGGGAGTTTCGAAACCCCAGGGGCATTCTTGGAATAAGTTTGGGGAAATAACAATATCCTTACCAACGTCTGTATATATATATATATATATATATATGTAATAATGTATGTATGTATGTATCATAGTACATAAAATTCGTGTTGGTCTAGCATAACATTCGTTTTCATACGTTGGGAAACGAAAGTGAATGTTATTCAAACATTCTTGAGTTTTTTTTTAGTTTTATTCCCCTTTTTTAAAGTTTTCTTTTTCTTTTTTTAGGTTTATTTACCTCATAATAAATAGTCAATCCAAAAGTATGATATTTACCATTCTTCGAGGGTATCAAACCATACTCGAATGCGAATGCACGTATCGTACGTAAGGTTCATACTATGCGTATAACGGTAAATGTATGTATGTGTGTGTGTATGAAAATGCACACACACACACACACACACACACACACACACACACACACATACATACATACATACATACATACATACATACATACATACATATATATATATATACATACATGATACATATATTAGCGGCTGAAGTACGCAGACCGACCCAGCGCTGTGTGTGTATATACTATAAACACACAATCAGAGAGAGAGAGAGAGAGAGAGGCAGGCAGGCAGGCAGGCATGGTGGGTACAACAAGCTCATTGGATCTACAACAGATCCTGAGAACCGATCCGCACGCTCACTTCCACGTGGACACCATCTGCTGTGACGGACTGTGCCTCTTGGAGGAGGAGGAAGGCGTGTTCTATCCATCTTGGTCGGATTTGTGGCAGCAACAGAAAGGCGGAATCCCCTTGAGAGACCATGTATTCCGTGTCTTCTGCAAGTCCCACCCAGGATTCAACCTCGCCGTCCAACACCATTGCCTCGCCTTGCTTCCCGCCAATACACTTGACCTGTCCCAGGTACATTTGTACATATGTATGTGTATGCCTGTCAGATACATATATGTATTATAGATTTATTATATTTTGTTTTAGAAATTTAATTTCATGAAGCATCCATACTTGCGAGCATAACATATAAGCTTATTTCACTAATTATACATATATTCCCACATGCTTTTTCTTTTGTGATTTTCATACGTATAAGCAACGTTTTTATTATTATTCATACACGATATCGTTTTGTTTTTTTTTGTATTAACTATTTTCAAGTGTAATTATGTTCTTAATCTTAGTTGCAGCTGATTAGTAGAGGAGTTCAACCAGCCAGGCTAGTCATCCTCAATCAGAATCCCAAATCAATGATGCTATTTGTTTCTATAATTAATCTTCTTTTTTTGTGGGTTTAGTCTTAAATTTGAACTTGGGAACTTTGTGCTACTTGATGTTTAATGTGCAAATATAATGGTTTCGTAACATTCATGCAATATATATTTTGAAAAGAAACATAAAAGTGCATTCTTTTTGCAGCAATGGCTGAAGGACGATTCCTATAGCTTGAGAGTGAACGATAACTATGGACACCCCGCCTTTAGTCTTATTAACAAGGGAACAGGGAAGATCCTGAAGCATGGAAAACGCAAGGGTGAGCAGGTATGAACGATTTCAATACTATTTAAGGACACCTAAGTGATTGCTTTTCGCAGATTTTATGACAGTTGAATAATTACTCACTGTGATTGGTCATTATAAAGAGTTGAGACAAATGGAAAGGATGATTTGTAAGTGCCACAGGAGTCCTGGAGCTCTACTCCTCCCCTGGCACATAAGTGAAAACAGAAGTGCCTTGGTTAGATGAAATATCACATTATATATCTTCAGGTGCAAGTATATGAGTGAGCATGTATACCCATCCCAATTGGAGTTTTCTTACTCTCTAAACCTGCCACAAAATAAGAAAAATTGTATATCTGTATGTGTGTGTGTATATATATATATATATAGTAGCCTGGAAAATGTATCTATATTTGTGTTTTTAACTATTTCTACTCTCTAATGGGAGTTTCACTCTGCAACGGGTTGCATCCCCACCCAACGAGCCCCTCATAAGGAGAAAGGAAGTCTGATCCCATCCCAAATATATATTAATACAAGAAAAGTATTCATTTAGAGTTCTACGTTGGTGATATTTATTTTCCTAATTTGTGTTTAGCTGGTTCCATCATCCATTTCAAAAACTGCCTTGAAAAACAAAACCAGTAAGGCTACTATCTTATTGATATTTTATTGAAAATAATGTTAAGTGAGGCATGAAGCCAGAAGTCCTTTAATCTTGTTTGAAAGGTTGCACTTTAAGAGCTGCACTTGTCATGATTAGAGTATATTTTGGCCAAAAAACTCAGAAATAACAGGTGCACTTGAAAGTTATTTTGGGGTTTTTCTCCATTGTTTGTCGATTTTGTTTATCTTTTCTGCTTCTTATTGACACCAGGTGCGTTTGATGGATTATGAAGCTAATATAAGAGATGATGACATAATGTGGACGGAAAGCCAAGATTTTGGAGAGGGTTTCAAGACTGTTCGATGTGCTAGTAATACTCTCTTGAACTTGACTGTCTCTGGGGGAGGTAAAACCTTGGAGCTTGACACATGGCATAAGACAGCTAATCAACTGTGGAAAATCTTTCCACTCTGACTTCATATTGGTGGTGTTTATGTCCTATGAAATCTATATAGAAGTTCATAACCGTATATGTACAAATAACAAAGTGATGTAAAAAACTCTAACACATGGGGTAATATGTTTCTCTCAAAAGTATATGATTGTCTCAAAGCTGTTCGGGTTAATTGTTGCATGTTAATGATTTTACCAAGCCAATCATCTTTGGATGTTTAGGGAACCACGGTATATTCTAGTTAGTAGTGCAATTGTTTTAGCTATATGCTTTGATACATTATCGTTTTCTTTACTCAACAAGCAAGGTTCTAATATCATTTTCTTTATCACTCTCATGACAAAATGATAATATGTTGGCTAATAATTTTACCGAGGCCCACTTCTACTCTTTTCTAAGGATAGAAAAGCACATACAAAGATAACATTGTATTCACACCATAGGCATTCTTGTGGGACTCTATACTACTATCATGCACTAAACAACTAAACACAAATTTATAGTATAGTAGCGTGTTAATTGAATGAGGAATACGTGTATATGTTGCATTTTCAGAATGCTTGGTAAATGCAAGCTTTTAATGTATTTTGTAGAGGGGGAGGGATATTTTGTGTGACTAAAAATTCATTTGGAGCTCAATACTAGATCATTGCAAACGAGTGACAATTAAAAGAAAAAGAATTTATTGCATTGGCAAGCAAAGGTTTTGATCTTTTTCACAAAGATTGATAGATTTTTTCTTATAATCAATAACTATAATTGTATACTGAAATAAACAGAAGATCTGCCGAGCTTTGATTGTTTTCAATTGGAAATATTGTAAAATGGGATAGGTGTCCAATATATATCATCTTGTTAGATACTAGAGAATATGAAACCTCAACCTCTTTTACAAATTTAGTTATACGTCTTGTTTGCAAATTTCTATGTATTTAATCTGTAGCCATGATGTTATCATTGCTTAATTAGAAATGTTCATCAAGCTAACTTTATCCTCAAATGAATAAGATAAATTTTTGAGCCCACAAAATTAACCACTATATTCCATGTAGGAAATCAGTGGTCATTCAATCAAAAGATAGACTAGGGTATTTGTTGAAGGCGCATAATGACATCAAACTACGATAAGAATGAAATACACAAATCCTGGGAATCTACTAAATCTTAGAGGATCTCAGAAACATATGTTAGCAAGTTTACTTACTTTTAACGCACATCCATCTATGACAAACACGAGCTAAGCTGAAACATACTAGTCTTTGAGAATATCTGAAGTATACATTTGCAATGTTTCCTGAAGGCTCAAGAGTTTCCTAATCTCATAACCTACTGAATGCACTTGGAATGACATTTCTTAGAATTTCGCAAAATTTGAGACAAACTAGCCTAAAGAAATACGGAAGCTACAACTTAAAAACTTCTGCTAAATGCACTTGAATGCTTGATTGTTAGAATACTAAACACAAATTTTGTGAAATTTGAGACACTAGCATAAAGAAATAAGAAAGTTTGAACATAAAACTTCTCAATTTCGAAATGATGGATTGCCACACTCCTAAATTTAATATAATCTGGTTTGGAAATATACTTCAAAAACAGTACCTATCTGCCAGATTTTTACTACAATAATTTCAGTGTGCTACCACCGGTACATGAGCTCAGATGATGTAGAGTATGGAAAGTATCGGTTTGACATACTATCAACTACTATCATACAAAAAGTCAAGGATGGAAAACAAGTACATTCCTGTGCGCGTATTCGATACATAATGTAAGATATTTCTTTTATTATTCAGCAATTGTAAGGTAATGCTCCAAAAGCCTTACCGTGGAAACTTTCCATTAATTGCAACACCTAAATAGACCCTTGGCATGAACTCAAAATTTCTTATCATTTTCCTTACCCTCTAAACCTTCACTCCTCTTTAGTATTCCTCTTTGCTTGCTTAAGAAAATGCAAAATTTTGACAACACGATTATCTTCGGTTCAAAGAATTACTTGAAATTTCTATGGTTGTGTTACGATGGATCTTTCTTCTGAAGTGAGAAGATCTCCCCTGTAGTATCTGAAGGAAAAGAAAATGTACTGTCCCCAGGAATCCTGCCAGAATCTTGAACATGTCCATCCTTGGATGAACCTCTTTTATCATTAATGTCTTCCTTTGATGGAATGTGTGTTCTGTTACCATGAACAATGTTCTTGTATATTGTAAGGGCTTGTGCTACCATACTTGACGGATCACCCGCATTGGTTGGAAGCAGCATGGTTGTTCCCTGCATTGATTGGATGTAAAAACTGCAAATTTGAGGTTCGAAAATAATTCATGATAGAAAATTGCCAAATATCATGACGAATATGCAGCATTTTCAAACAATAGATCTAATTGATAATCATGAATGTTACTAAGTATGATGCATGTTACCAGCATAAACAGAAATTTCATTTGCTTAACAAAGTTGAATGTCTGC
>NW_028230589.1:0-64400 GCF_043228905.1 Azolla caroliniana
ATGGAATAAAAAAATCAAGATTTTGAAAGTCAGGTCGAGAGACATGACGAAATTAGCAAACTTGAGGAAGGAGTTGAGAGGAGCCCTTGAGTAAATTAAACTGTTCATACCTGGCTCGTGTGATATCGGATTTTTGTGTTCAAACATGCGTATCGAAGCTAACAACGCTAGCTATGATATGGAATTAGCAAACTTGAGGAAGGAGTTGAGAGCAGTCCTGGAGTAAATTCAAATGTTCATACCTGGCTCGTGTGATATCGGATTTTTGTGTTCAAACATGCGAATCGAAGCTAACAACTCTAGCTATGATATGGAATTAAAAAATCAAGATTTTGAAACTCAGGTCGAGAGACATGATGAAATTACCAAATTTGAGGAGTGAGGTTAGAAGAGCTAGGAGGTAAATTTAAATGTTCATACCTGGTTCGTGTCATATCGGATTTGTGTGTTCAAACATGCGAATCGAAGCTAACAACGCTAGCTATGATAAGGAATTAAAAAATCGAGATTTTGAAACTCAGGTCGAGAGACGTGACAAAATTAGCAAACTTGAGGAGGTAGTTGAGAGGAGCCCTTGAGTAAATTAAAATGTTCATACCTCGCTCGTGTGATATCGGATTTCTGTGTTCAAACATGCGAATCGAAGCTAACAATGCTAGCTATGATATGGAATTAAAAAATCAAGCTTTTGAAACTCAGGTCGAGAGACATGACGAAAATAGCAAACTTGAGGAGGGAGTTGAGAGGAGCCCTTGAGTAAATTAAACTGTTCATACCTGGTTCGTGTCATATCGGATTTATATGTTCAAACATGCGAATCGAAGCTAACAACGCTAGCTATGATAAGGAATTAAAAAATCGAGATTTTGAAACTCAGGTCGAGAGACGTGACAAAATTAGCAAACTTGAGGAGGGAGTTGAGACGAGCCCTTGAGTAAATTAAAATGTTCACACAAAAATCCGATATCACACGAGCCAGGTATGAACATTTGAATTTACTCAAGGACTGCTCTCAACTCCTTCCTCAAGTTTGCTAATTTCGTCATGTCTCTCGACCTGAGTTTCAAAACCTTGATTTTTTAATTCCATATCATAGCTAGCGTTGTTAGCTTCGATTCGCATGTTTGAACACAAAAATCCGATATCACACGAGCCAGGTATAAACATTTTAATTTACCTACTAGCTCTTCTCAACTCCCTCCTCAAATTTGGTAATTTCGTCAGGTCTCTCGACCTGAGTTTCAAAATCCTGATTTTTTAAATCCATATCATAGCTAGCGTTGTTAGCTTCGATTCGCATGTTTGAACACAAAAATCCGATATCACACGAGCCAGGTATGAACAGTTTAATTTACTCAAGGGCTCCTCTCAACTCCCTCCTCAAGTTTGCTATTTTCGTCATGTCTCTCGACCTGAGTTTCAAAATCTTGATTTTTAAATTCCATATCATAGCTAGCGTTGTTACCTTCGACTCGCATGTTTGAACACAAAAATCCGATATCACACGAGCCAGGTATGAACATTTTAATTTACTCAAGGACTCCTCTCAACTCCTTCCTCAAGTTTGCTAATTTCGTCATGTCTCTCGACCTGAGTTTCAAAACCTTGATTTTTTAATTCCATATCATAGCTAGCATTGTTAGCTTCGATTCGCATGTTTGAACACAAAAATCCGATATAACACGAGCCAGGTATGAACATTTTAATTTACTCAAGGACTCCTCTCAACCCCTTCCTCAAGTTTTGTAATTTCGTCATGTCTCTCGACCTGACTTTCAAAATCTTGATTTTTTAATTCCATATCATAGCTAGCGTTGTTAGCTTCGATACGCATGTTTGAACACAAAAATCCGATATCACACGAGCCAGGTATGAACAGTTTAATTTACTCAAGGGCTCCTCTCAACTCCTTCCTCAAGTTTGCTAATTTCGTCATGTCTCTCGACCTGACTTTCAAAATCTTGATTTTTTAATTCCATATCATAGCTAGCGTTGTTAGCTTCGATTCGCATGTTTGAACACAAAAATACGATATCACACGAGCCAGGTATGAACAGTTTAATTTACTCAAGGGCTCCTCTCGACTCCTTCCTCAAGTTTGCTAATTTCGTCATGTCTCTCGACCTGACTTTCAAAATCTTGATTTTTTAATTCCATATCATAGCTAGCGTTGTTAGCTTCGATTCGCATGTTTGAACACAAAAATCCGATATCACACGAGCCAGGTATGAACATTTGAATTTACTCAAGGACTGCTCTCAACTCCTTCCTCAAGTTTGCTAATTTCGTCATGTCTCTCGACCTGAGTTTCAAAACCTTGATTTTTTAATTCCATATCATAGCTAGCGTTGTTAGCTTCGATTCGCATGTTTGAACACAAAAATCCGATATAACACGAGCCAGGTATGAACATTTTAATTTACTCAAGGACTCCTCTCAACTCCTTCCTCAAGTTTGCTAATTTCGTCATGTCTCTCGACCTGAGTTTCAAAACCTTGATTTTTTAATTCCATATCATAGCTAGCATTGTTAGCTTCGATTCGCATGTTTGAACACAAAAATCCGATATAACACGAGCCAGGTATGAACATTTTAATTTACTCAAGGACTCCTCTCAACTCCTTCCTCAAGTTTGCTAATTTCGTCATGTCTCTCGACCTGAGTTTCAAAATCTGGATTTTTAAATTCCATATCATAGCTAGCGTTGTTAGCTTCGATTCGCATGTTTGAACACAAAAATCCGATATCACACGAGCAAGGTATGAACATTTTAATTTACTCAAGGACTCCTCTCAACTCCTTCCTCAAGTTTGCTAATTTCGTCATGTCTCTCGACCTGAGTTTCAAAACCTTGATTTTTTAATTCCATATCATAGCTAGCATTGTTAGCTTCGATTCGCATGTTTGAACACAAAAATCCGATATAACACGAGCCAGGTATGAACATTTTAATTTACTCAAGGACTCCTCTCAACCCCTTCCTCAAGTTTGCTAATTTCGTCATGTCTCTCGACCTGAGTTTCAAAATCCTGATTTTTTAATTCCATATCATAGCTAGCGTTGTTAGCTTCGATTCGCATGTTTGAACACACAAATCCGATATGACACGAACCAGGTATGAACATTTAAATTTACCTCCTAGCTCTTCTAACCTCACTCCTCAAATTTGGTAATTTCATCATGTCTCTCGACCTGAGTTTCAAAATCTTGATTTTTTAATTCCATATCATAGCTAGAGTTGTTAGCTTCGATTCGCATGTTTGAACACAAAAATCCAATATCACACGAACCAGGTATGAACATTTTAATTTACTCAAGGGCTCCTCTCAACTCCTTCCTCAAGTTAGCTAATTTCGTCATGTCTCTCGACCTGAGTTTCAAAATCTTGATTTTTTAATTCCATGTCATAGCTAGCGTTGTTAGCTTCGATTCGCATGTTTGAACACAAAAATCCGATATCACACGAGCCAGGTATGAACATTTTAATTTACTCAAGGGCTCGTCTCAACTCCCTCCTCAAGTTTGCTAATTTCGTCATTTCTCTCAACCTGAGTTTCAAAATCTTGATTTTTTAATTCCATATCATAGCTAGCATTGTTAGCTTCGATTCGCATGTTTGAACACAGAAATCCGATATCACACGAGCCAGGTATGAACCTTTTAATTTACTCAAGGGCTCGTCTGAACTCCCTCCTCAAGTTTGCTAATTTTGTCACGTCTCTCGACCTGAGTTTCAAAATCTCGATTTTTTAATTCCTTATCATAGCTAGCGTTGTTAGCTTCGATTCGCATGTTTGAACATATAAATCCGATATGACACGAACCAGGTATGAACAGTTTAATTTACTCAAGGGCTCCTCTCAACTCCCTCCTCAAGTTTGCTATTTTCGTCATGTCTCTCAACCTGAGTTTCAAAATCTTGATTTTTTAATTCCATATCATAGCTAGCATTGTTAGCTTCGATTCGCATGTTTGAACACAAAAATCCGATATAACACGAGCCAGGTATGAACATTTTAATTTACTCAAGGACTCCTCTCAACTCCTTCCTCAAGTTTGCTAATTTCGTCATGTCTCTCGACCTGAGTTTCAAAATCTGGATTTTTTAATTCCATATCATAGCTAGCGTTGTTAGCTTCGATTCGCATGTTTGAACACAAAAATCCGATATCACACGAGCCAGGTATAAACATTTTAATTTACCTACTAGCTCTTCTCAACTCCCTCCTCAAATTTGGTAATTTCGTCAGGTCTCTCGACCTGAGTTTCAAAATCCTGATTTTTTAATTCCATATCATAGCTAGCGTTGTTAGCTTCGATTCGCATGTTTGAACACAAAAATCCGATATCACACGAGCCAGGTATGAACAGTTTAATTTACTCAAGGGCTCCTCTCAACTCCCTCCTCAAGTTTGCTATTTTCGTCATGTCTCTCGACCTGAGTTTCAAAATCTTGATTTTTAAATTCCATATCATAGCTAGCGTTGTTACCTTCGACTCGCATGTTTGAACACAAAAATCCGATATCACACGAGCCAGGTATGAACATTTTAATTTACTCAAGGACTCCTCTCAACTCCTTCCTCAAGTTTGCTAATTTCGTCATGTCTCTCGACCTGAGTTTCAAAACCTTGATTTTTTAATTCCATATCATAGCTAGCATTGTTAGCTTCGATTCGCATGTTTGAACACAAAAATCCGATATAACACGAGCCAGGTATGAACATTTTAATTTACTCAAGGACTCCTCTCAACCCCTTCCTCAAGTTTGGTAATTTCGTCATGTCTCTCGACCTGAGTTTCAAAATCCTGATTTTTTAATTCCATATCATAGCTAGCGTTGTTAGCTTCGATACGCATGTTTGAACACAAAAATCCGATATCACACGAGCCAGGTATGAACAGTTTAATTTACTCAAGGGCTCCTCTCAACTCCTTCCTCAAGTTTGCTAATTTCGTCATGTCTCTCGACCTGACTTTCAAAATCTTGATTTTTTTATTCCATATCATAGCTAGCGTTGTTAGCTTCGATTCGCATGTTTGAACACAAAAATCCGATATCACACGAGCCAGGTATGAACATTTGAATTTACTCCAGGACTGCTCTCAACTCCTTCCTCAAGTTTGCTAATTTCGTCATGTCTCTCGACCTGAGTTTCAAAACCTTGATTTTTTAATTCCATATCATAGCTAGCGTTGTTAGCTTCGATTCGCATGTTTGAACACAAAAATCCGATATAACACGAGCCAGGTATGAACATTTTAATTTACTCAAGGACTCCTCTCAACTCCTTCCTCAAGTTTGCTAATTTCGTCATGTCTCTCGACCTGAGTTTCAAAATCTGGATTTTTTAATTCCATATCATAGCTAGCGTTGTTAGCTTCGATTCGCATGTTTGAACACAAAAATCCGATATCACACGAGCCAGGTATAAACATTTTAATTTACCTACTAGCTCTTCTCAACTCCCTCCTCAAATTTGGTAATTTCGTCAGGTCTCTCGACCTGAGTTTCAAAATCCTGATTTTTTAATTCCATATCATAGCTAGCGTTGTTAGCTTCGATTCGCATGTTTGAACACAAAAATCCGATATCACACGAGCCAGGTATGAACAGTTTAATTTACTCAAGGGCTCCTCTCAACTCCCTCCTCAAGTTTGCTATTTTCGTCATGTCTCTCGACCTGAGTTTCAAAATCTTGATTTTTAAATTCCATATCATAGCTAGCGTTGTTACCTTCGACTCGCATGTTTGAACACAAAAATCCGATATCACACGAGCCAGGTATGAACATTTTAATTTACTCAAGGACTCCTCTCAACTCCTTCCTCAAGTTTGCTAATTTCGTCATGTCTCTCGACCTGAGTTTCAAAACCTTGATTTTTTAATTCCATATCATAGCTAGCATTGTTAGCTTCGATTCGCATGTTTGAACACAAAAATCCGATATAACACGAGCCAGGTATGAACATTTTAATTTACTCAAGGACTCCTCTCAACCCCTTCCTCAAGTTTGGTAATTTCGTCATGTCTCTCGACCTGAGTTTCAAAATCCTGATTTTTTAATTCCATATCATAGCTAGCGTTGTTAGCTTCGATACGCATGTTTGAACACAAAAATCCGATATCACACGAGCCAGGTATGAACAGTTTAATTTACTCAAGGGCTCCTCTCAACTCCTTCCTCAAGTTTGCTAATTTCGTCATGTCTCTCGACCTGACTTTCAAAATCTTGATTTTTTTATTCCATATCATAGCTAGCGTTGTTAGCTTCGATTCGCATGTTTGAACACAAAAATCCGATATCACACGAGCCAGGTATGAACATTTGAATTTACTCCAGGACTGCTCTCAACTCCTTCCTCAAGTTTGCTAATTTCGTCATGTCTCTCGACCTGAGTTTCAAAACCTTGATTTTTTAATTCCATATCATAGCTAGCGTTGTTAGCTTCGATTCGCATGTTTGAACACAAAAATCCGATATAACACGAGCCAGGTATGAACATTTTAATTTACTCAAGGACTCCTCTCAACTCCTTCCTCAAGTTTGCTAATTTCGTCATGTCTCTCGACCTGACTTTCAAAATCTTGATTTTTTAATTCCATATCATAGCTAGCGTTGTTAGCTTCGATTCGCATGTTTGAACACAAAAATCCGATATCACACGAGCCAGGTATGAACATTTTAATTTACTCAAGGACTGCTCTCAACTCCTTCCTCAAGTTTGCTAATTTCGTCATGTCTCTCGACCTGAGTTTCAAAACCTTGATTTTTTAATTCCATATCATAGCTAGCGTTGTTAGCTTCGATTCGCATGTTTGAACACAAAAATCCGATATAACACGAGCCAGGTATGAACATTTTAATTTACTCAAGGACTCCTCTCAACTCCTTCCTCAAGTTTGCTAATTTCGTCATGTCTCTCGACCTGAGTTTCAAAACCTTGATTTTTTAATTCCATATCATAGCTAGCATTGTTAGCTTCGATTCGCATGTTTGAACACAAAAATCCGATATAACACGAGCCAGGTATGAACATTTTAATTTACTCAAGGACTCCTCTCAACTCCTTCCTCAAGTTTGCTAATTTCGTCATGTCTCTCGACCTGAGTTTCAAAATCTGGATTTTTAAATTCCATATCATAGCTAGCGTTGTTAGCTTCGATTCGCATGTTTGAACACAAAAATCCGATATCACACGAGCCAGGTATGAACATTTTAATTTACTCAAGGACTCCTCTCAACTCCTTCCTCAAGTTTGCTAATTTCGTCATGTCTCTCGACCTGAGTTTCAAAACCTTGATTTTTTAATTCCATATCATAGCTAGCATTGTTAGCTTCGATTCGCATGTTTGAACACAAAAATCCGATATAACACGAGCCAGGTATGAACATTTTAATTTACTCAAGGACTCCTCTCAACCCCTTCCTCAAGTTTGCTAATTTCGTCATGTCTCTCGACCTGAGTTTCAAAATCCTGATTTTTTAATTCCATATCATAGCTAGCGTTGTTAGCTTCGATTCGCATGTTTGAACACACAAATCCGATATGACACGAACCAGGTATGAACATTTAAATTTACCTCCTAGCTCTTCTAACCTCACTCCTCAAATTTGGTAATTTCATCATGTCTCTCGACCTGAGTTTCAAAATCTTGATTTTTTAATTCCATATCATAGCTAGAGTTGTTAGCTTCGATTCGCATGTTTGAACACAAAAATCCAATATCACACGAACCAGGTATGAACATTTTAATTTACTCAAGGGCTCCTCTCAACTCCTTCCTCAAGTTAGCTAATTTCGTCATGTCTCTCGACCTGAGTTTCAAAATCTTGATTTTTTAATTCCATGTCATAGCTAGCGTTGTTAGCTTCGATTCGCATGTTTGAACACAAAAATCCGATATCACACGAGCCAGGTATGAACATTTTAATTTACTCAAGGGCTCGTCTCAACTCCCTCCTCAAGTTTGCTAATTTCGTCATTTCTCTCAACCTGAGTTTCAAAATCTTGATTTTTTAATTCCATATCATAGCTAGCATTGTTAGCTTCGATTCGCATGTTTGAACACAGAAATCCGATATCACACGAGCCAGGTATGAACCTTTTAATTTACTCAAGGGCTCGTCTCAACTCCCTCCTCAAGTTTGCTAATTTTGTCACGTCTCTCGACCTGAGTTTCAAAATCTCGATTTTTTAATTCCTTATCATAGCTAGCGTTGTTAGCTTCGATTCGCATGTTTGAACATATAAATCCGATATGACACGAACCAGGTATGAACAGTTTAATTTACTCAAGGGCTCCTCTCAACTCCCTCCTCAAGTTTGCTATTTTCGTCATGTCTCTCGACCTGAGTTTCAAAATCTTGATTTTTTAATTCCATATCATAGCTAGCATTGTTAGCTTCGATTCGCATGTTTGAACACAAAAATCCGATATAACACGAGCCAGGTATGAACATTTTAATTTACTCAAGGACTCCTCTCAACTCCTTCCTCAAGTTTGCTAATTTCGTCATGTCTCTCGACCTGAGTTTCAAAATCTGGATTTTTTAATTCCATATCATAGCTAGCGTTGTTAGCTTCGATTCGCATGTTTGAACACAAAAATCCGATATCACACGAGCCAGGTATAAACATTTTAATTTACCTACTAGCTCTTCTCAACTCCCTCCTCAAATTTGGTAATTTCGTCAGGTCTCTCGACCTGAGTTTCAAAATCCTGATTTTTTAATTCCATATCATAGCTAGCGTTGTTAGCTTCGATTCGCATGTTTGAACACAAAAATCCGATATCACACGAGCCAGGTATGAACAGTTTAATTTACTCAAGGGCTCCTCTCAACTCCCTCC
This sequence comes from Azolla caroliniana, assembly GCF_043228905.1. Taxonomy (NCBI): domain Eukaryota; kingdom Viridiplantae; phylum Streptophyta; class Polypodiopsida; order Salviniales; family Salviniaceae; genus Azolla; species Azolla caroliniana. Next base: position 8,857 of record NW_028230589.1, read on the forward strand.
TCAAGTTTGCTATTTTCGTCATGTCTCTCGACCTGAGTTTCAAAATCTTGATTTTTAAATTCCATATCATAGCTAGCGTTGTTACCTTCGACTCGCATGTTTGAACACAAAAATCCGATATCACACGAGCCAGGTATGAACATTTTAATTTACTCAAGGACTCCTCTCAACTCCTTCCTCAAGTTTGCTAATTTCGTCATGTCTCTCGACCTGAGTTTCAAAACCTTGATTTTTTAATTCCATATCATAGCTAGCATTGTTAGCTTCGATTCGCATGTTTGAACACAAAAATCCGATATAACACGAGCCAGGTATGAACATTTTAATTTACTCAAGGACTCCTCTCAACCCCTTCCTCAAGTTTGGTAATTTCGTCATGTCTCTCGACCTGAGTTTCAAAATCCTGATTTTTTAATTCCATATCATAGCTAGCGTTGTTAGCTTCGATACGCATGTTTGAACACAAAAATCCGATATCACACGAGCCAGGTATGAACAGTTTAATTTACTCAAGGGCTCCTCTCAACTCCTTCCTCAAGTTTGCTAATTTCGTCATGTCTCTCGACCTGACTTTCAAAATCTTGATTTTTTTATTCCATATCATAGCTAGCGTTGTTAGCTTCGATTCGCATGTTTGAACACAAAAATCCGATATCACACGAGCCAGGTATGAACATTTGAATTTACTCCAGGACTGCTCTCAACTCCTTCCTCAAGTTTGCTAATTTCGTCATGTCTCTCGACCTGAGTTTCAAAACCTTGATTTTTTAATTCCATATCATAGCTAGCGTTGTTAGCTTCGATTCGCATGTTTGAACACAAAAATCCGATATAACACGAGCCAGGTATGAACATTTTAATTTACTCAAGGACTCCTCTCAACTCCTTCCTCAAGTTTGCTAATTTCGTCATGTCTCTCGACCTGAGTTTCAAAATCTGGATTTTTTAATTCCATATCATAGCTAGCGTTGTTAGCTTCGATTCGCATGTTTGAACACAAAAATCCGATATCACACGAGCCAGGTATAAACATTTTAATTTACCTACTAGCTCTTCTCAACTCCCTCCTCAAATTTGGTAATTTCGTCAGGTCTCTCGACCTGAGTTTCAAAATCCTGATTTTTTAATTCCATATCATAGCTAGCGTTGTTAGCTTCGATTCGCATGTTTGAACACAAAAATCCGATATCACACGAGCCAGGTATGAACAGTTTAATTTACTCAAGGGCTCCTCTCAACTCCCTCCTCAAGTTTGCTATTTTCGTCATGTCTCTCGACCTGAGTTTCAAAATCTTGATTTTTAAATTCCATATCATAGCTAGCGTTGTTACCTTCGACTCGCATGTTTGAACACAAAAATCCGATATCACACGAGCCAGGTATGAACATTTTAATTTACTCAAGGACTCCTCTCAACTCCTTCCTCAAGTTTGCTAATTTCGTCATGTCTCTCGACCTGAGTTTCAAAACCTTGATTTTTTAATTCCATATCATAGCTAGCATTGTTAGCTTCGATTCGCATGTTTGAACACAAAAATCCGATATAACACGAGCCAGGTATGAACATTTTAATTTACTCAAGGACTCCTCTCAACCCCTTCCTCAAGTTTGGTAATTTCGTCATGTCTCTCGACCTGAGTTTCAAAATCCTGATTTTTTAATTCCATATCATAGCTAGCGTTGTTAGCTTCGATACGCATGTTTGAACACAAAAATCCGATATCACACGAGCCAGGTATGAACAGTTTAATTTACTCAAGGGCTCCTCTCAACTCCTTCCTCAAGTTTGCTAATTTCGTCATGTCTCTCGACCTGACTTTCAAAATCTTGATTTTTTTATTCCATATCATAGCTAGCGTTGTTAGCTTCGATTCGCATGTTTGAACACAAAAATCCGATATCACACGAGCCAGGTATGAACATTTGAATTTACTCCAGGACTGCTCTCAACTCCTTCCTCAAGTTTGCTAATTTCGTCATGTCTCTCGACCTGAGTTTCAAAACCTTGATTTTTTAATTCCATATCATAGCTAGCGTTGTTAGCTTCGATTCGCATGTTTGAACACAAAAATCCGATATAACACGAGCCAGGTATGAACATTTTAATTTACTCAAGGACTCCTCTCAACTCCTTCCTCAAGTTTGCTAATTTCGTCATGTCTCTCGACCTGACTTTCAAAATCTTGATTTTTTTATTCCATATCATAGCTAGCGTTGTTAGCTTCGATTCGCATGTTTGAACACAAAAATCCGATATCACACGAGCCAGGTATGAACATTTGAATTTACTCCAGGACTGCTCTCAACTCCTTCCTCAAGTTTGCTAATTTCGTCATGTCTCTCGACCTGAGTTTCAAAACCTTGATTTTTTAATTCCATATCATAGCTAGCGTTGTTAGCTTCGATTCGCATGTTTGAACACAAAAATCCGATATAACACGAGCCAGGTATGAACATTTTAATTTACTCAAGGACTCCTCTCAACTCCTTCCTCAAGTTTGCTAATTTCGTCATGTCTCTCGACCTGAGTTTCAAAATCTGGATTTTTTAATTCCATATCATAGCTAGCGTTGTTAGCTTCGATTCGCATGTTTGAACACAAAAATCCGATATCACACGAGCCAGGTATAAACATTTTAATTTACCTACTAGCTCTTCTCAACTCCCTCCTCAAATTTGGTAATTTCGTCAGGTCTCTCGACCTGAGTTTCAAAATCCTGATTTTTTAATTCCATATCATAGCTAGCGTTGTTAGCTTCGATTCGCATGTTTGAACACAAAAATCCGATATCACACGAGCCAGGTATGAACAGTTTAATTTACTCAAGGGCTCCTCTCAACTCCCTCCTCAAGTTTGCTATTTTCGTCATGTCTCTCGACCTGAGTTTCAAAATCTTGATTTTTAAATTCCATATCATAGCTAGCGTTGTTACCTTCGACTCGCATGTTTGAACACAAAAATCCGATATCACACGAGCCAGGTATGAACATTTTAATTTACTCAAGGACTCCTCTCAACTCCTTCCTCAAGTTTGCTAATTTCGTCATGTCTCTCGACCTGAGTTTCAAAACCTTGATTTTTTAATTCCATATCATAGCTAGCATTGTTAGCTTCGATTCGCATGTTTGAACACAAAAATCCGATATAACACGAGCCAGGTATGAACATTTTAATTTACTCAAGGACTCCTCTCAACCCCTTCCTCAAGTTTGGTAATTTCGTCATGTCTCTCGACCTGAGTTTCAAAATCCTGATTTTTTAATTCCATATCATAGCTAGCGTTGTTAGCTTCGATACGCATGTTTGAACACAAAAATCCGATATCACACGAGCCAGGTATGAACAGTTTAATTTACTCAAGGGCTCCTCTCAACTCCTTCCTCAAGTTTGCTAATTTCGTCATGTCTCTCGACCTGACTTTCAAAATCTTGATTTTTTTATTCCATATCATAGCTAGCGTTGTTAGCTTCGATTCGCATGTTTGAACACAAAAATCCGATATCACACGAGCCAGGTATGAACATTTGAATTTACTCCAGGACTGCTCTCAACTCCTTCCTCAAGTTTGCTAATTTCGTCATGTCTCTCGACCTGAGTTTCAAAACCTTGATTTTTTAATTCCATATCATAGCTAGCGTTGTTAGCTTCGATTCGCATGTTTGAACACAAAAATCCGATATAACACGAGCCAGGTATGAACATTTTAATTTACTCAAGGACTCCTCTCAACTCCTTCCTCAAGTTTGCTAATTTCGTCATGTCTCTCGACCTGAGTTTCAAAATCTGGATTTTTTAATTCCATATCATAGCTAGCGTTGTTAGCTTCGATTCGCATGTTTGAACACAAAAATCCGATATCACACGAGCCAGGTATAAACATTTTAATTTACCTACTAGCTCTTCTCAACTCCCTCCTCAAATTTGGTAATTTCGTCAGGTCTCTCGACCTGAGTTTCAAAATCCTGATTTTTTAATTCCATATCATAGCTAGCGTTGTTAGCTTCGATTCGCATGTTTGAACACAAAAATCCGATATCACACGAGCCAGGTATGAACAGTTTAATTTACTCAAGGGCTCCTCTCAACTCCCTCCTCAAGTTTGCTATTTTCGTCATGTCTCTCGACCTGAGTTTCAAAATCTTGATTTTTAAATTCCATATCATAGCTAGCGTTGTTACCTTCGACTCGCATGTTTGAACACAAAAATCCGATATCACACGAGCCAGGTATGAACATTTTAATTTACTCAAGGACTCCTCTCAACTCCTTCCTCAAGTTTGCTAATTTCGTCATGTCTCTCGACCTGAGTTTCAAAACCTTGATTTTTTAATTCCATATCATAGCTAGCATTGTTAGCTTCGATTCGCATGTTTGAACACAAAAATCCGATATAACACAAGCCAGGTATGAACATTTTAATTTACTCAAGGACTCCTCTCAACCCCTTCCTCAAGTTTTGTAATTTCGTCATGTCTCTCGACCTGACTTTCAAAATCTTGATTTTTTAATTCCATATCATAGCTAGCGTTGTTAGCTTCGATACGCATGTTTGAACACAAAAATCCGATATCACACGAGCCAGGTATGAACAGTTTAATTTACTCAAGGGCTCCTCTCAACTCCTTCCTCAAGTTTGCTAATTTCGTCATGTCTCTCGACCTGACTTTGAAAATCTTGATTTTTTAATTCCATATCATAGCTAGCGTTGTTAGCTTCGATTCGCATGTTTGAACACAAAAATCCGATATCACACGAGCCAGGTATGAACATTTGAATTTACTCAAGGACTCCTCTCAACCCCTTCCTCAAGTTTGGTAATTTCGTCATGTCTCTCGACCTGAGTTTCAAAATCCTGATTTTTTAATTCCATATCATAGCTAGCGTTGTTAGCTTCGATACGCATGTTTGAACACAAAAATCCGATATCACACGAGCCAGGTATGAACAGTTTAATTTACTCAAGGGCTCCTCTCAACTCCTTCCTCAAGTTTGCTAATTTCGTCATGTCTCTCGACCTGACTTTGAAAATCTTGATTTTTTAATTCCATATCATAGCTAGCGTTGTTAGCTTCGATTCGCATGTTTGAACACAAAAATCCGATATCACACGAGCCAGGTATGAACAGTTTAATTTACTCAAGGGCTCCTCTCAACTCCTTCCTCAAGTTTGCTAATTTCGTCATGTCTCTCGACCTGACTTTCAAAATCTTGATTTTTTAATTCCATATCATAGCTAGCGTTGTTAGCTTCGATACGCATGTTTGAACACAAAAATCCGATATCACACGAGCCAGGTATGAACAGTTTAATTTACTCAAGGGCTCCTCTCAACTCCTTCCTCAAGTTTGCTAATTTCGTCATGTCTCTCGACCTGAGTTTCAAAACCTTGATTTTTTAATTCCATATCATAGCTAGCGTTGTTAGCTTCGATACGCATGTTTGAACACAAAAATCCGATATCACACGAGCCAGGTATGAACAGTTTAATTTACTCAAGGGCTCCTCTCAACTCCTTCCTCAAGTTTGCTAATTTCGTCATGTCTCTCGACCTGACTTTCAAAATCTTGATTTTTTAATTCCATATCATAGCTAGCGTTGTTAGCTTCGATACGCATGTTTGAACACAAAAATCCGATATCACACGAGCCAGGTATGAACAGTTTAATTTACTCAAGGGCTCCTCTCAACTCCTTCCTCAAGTTTGCTAATTTCGTCATGTCTCTCGACCTGACTTTGAAAATCTTGATTTTTTAATTCCATATCATAGCTAGCGTTGTTAGCTTCGATTCGCATGTTTGAACACAAAAATCCGATATCACACGAGCCAGGTATGAACATTTGAATTTACTCAAGGACTCCTCTCAACCCCTTCCTCAAGTTTGGTAATTTCGTCATGTCTCTCGACCTGAGTTTCAAAATCCTGATTTTTTAATTCCATATCATAGCTAGCGTTGTTAGCTTCGATACGCATGTTTGAACACAAAAATCCGATATCACACGAGCCAGGTATGAACAGTTTAATTTACTCAAGGGCTCCTCTCAACTCCTTCCTCAAGTTTGCTAATTTCGTCATGTCTCTCGACCTGACTTTGAAAATCTTGATTTTTTAATTCCATATCATAGCTAGCGTTGTTAGCTTCGATTCGCATGTTTGAACACAAAAATCCGATATCACACGAGCCAGGTATGAACAGTTTAATTTACTCAAGGGCTCCTCTCAACTCCTTCCTCAAGTTTGCTAATTTCGTCATGTCTCTCGACCTGACTTTCAAAATCTTGATTTTTTAATTCCATATCATAGCTAGCGTTGTTAGCTTCGATACGCATGTTTGAACACAAAAATCCGATATCACACGAGCCAGGTATGAACAGTTTAATTTACTCAAGGGCTCCTCTCAACTCCTTCCTCAAGTTTGCTAATTTCGTCATGTCTCTCGACCTGACTTTGAAAATCTTGATTTTTTAATTCCATATCATAGCTAGCGTTGTTAGCTTCGATTCGCATGTTTGAACACAAAAATCCGATATCACACGAGCCAGGTATGAACAGTTTAATTTACTCAAGGGCTCCTCTCAACTCCTTCCTCAAGTTTGCTAATTTCGTCATGTCTCTCGACCTGACTTTCAAAATCTTGATTTTTTAATTCCATATCATAGCTAGCGTTGTTAGCTTCGATTCGCATGTTTGAACACAAAAATCCGATATCACACGAGCCAGGTATGAACATTTGAATTTACTCAAGGACTGCTCTCAACTCCTTCCTCAAGTTTGCTAATTTCGTCATGTCTCTCGACCTGAGTTTCAAAACCTTGATTTTTTAATTCCATATCATAGCTAGCGTTGTTAGCTTCGATTCGCATGTTTGAACACAAAAATCCGATATCACACGAGCCAGGTATGAACATTTTAATTTACTCAAGGACTCCTCTCAACTCCTTCCTCAAGTTTGCTAATTTCGTCATGTCTCTCGACCTGAGTTTCAAAACCTTGATTTTTTAATTCCATATCATAGCTAGCATTGTTAGCTTCGATTCGCATGTTTGAACACAAAAATCCGATATAACACGAGCCAGGTATGAACATTTTAATTTACTCAAGGACTCCTCTCAACTCCTTCCTCAAGTTTGCTAATTTCGTCATGTCTCTCGACCTGAGTTTCAAAATCTGGATTTTTAAATTCCATATCATAGCTAGCGTTGTTAGCTTCGATTCGCATGTTTGAACACAAAAATCCGATATCACACGAGCCAGGTATGAACATTTTAATTTACTCAAGGACTCCTCTCAACTCCTTCCTCAAGTTTGCTAATTTCGTCATGTCTCTCGACCTGAGTTTCAAAACCTTGATTTTTTAATTCCATATCATAGCTAGCATTGTTAGCTTCGATTCGCATGTTTGAACACAAAAATCCGATATAACACGAGCCAGGTATGAACATTTTAATTTACTCAAGGACTCCTCTCAACCCCTTCCTCAAGTTTGCTAATTTCGTCATGTCTCTCGACCTGAGTTTCAAAATCTTGATTTTTTAATTCCATATCATAGCTAGCGTTGTTAGCTTCGATACGCATGTTTGAACACAAAAATCCGATATCACACGAGCCAGGTATGAACAGTTTAATTTACTCAAGGGCTCCTCTCAACTCCTTCCTCAAGTTTGCTAATTTCGTCATGTCTCTCGACCTGACTTTCAAAATCTTGATTTTTTAATTCCATATCATAGCTAGCGTTGTTAGCTTCGATTCGCATGTTTGAACACAAAAATCCGATATCACACGAGCCAGGTATGAACATTTTAATTTACTCAAGGACTCCTCTCAACTCCTTCCTCAAGTTTGCTAATTTCGTCATGTCTCTCGACCTGAGTTTCAAAACCTTGATTTTTTAATTCCATATCATAGCTAGCATTGTTAGCTTCGATTCGCATGTTTGAACACAAAAATCCGATATCACACGAGCCAGGTATGAACATTTTAATTTACTCAAGGACTCCTCTCAACTCCTTCCTCAAGTTTGCTAATTTCGTCATGTCTCTCGACCTGAGTTTCAAAACCTTGATTTTTTAATTCCATATCATAGCTAGCATTGTTAGCTTCGATTCGCATGTTTGAACACAAAAATCCGATATAACACGAGCCAGGTATGAACATTTTAATTTACTCAAGGACTCCTCTCAACTCCTTCCTCAAGTTTGCTAATTTCGTCATGTCTCTCGACCTGAGTTTCAAAATCTGGATTTTTAAATTCCATATCATAGCTAGCGTTGTTAGCTTCGATTCGCATGTTTGAACACAAAAATCCGATATCACACGAGCCAGGTATAAACATTTTAATTTACCTACTAGCTCTTCTCAACTCCCTCCTCAAATTTGGTAATTTCGTCAGGTCTCTCGCCCTGAGTTTCAAAATCCTGATTTTTTAATTCCATATCATAGCTAGCGTTGTTAGCTTCGATTCGCATGTTTGAACACAAAAATCCGATATCACACGAGCCAGGTATGAACAGTTTAATTTACTCAAGGGCTCCTCTCAACTGCCTCCTCAAGTTTGCTATTTTCGTCATGTCTCTCGTCCTGAGTTTCAAAATCTTGATTTTTAAATTCCATATCATAGCTAGCGTTGTTACCTTCGACTCGCATGTTTGAACACAAAAATCCGATATTACACGAGCCAGGTATGAACATTTTAATTTACTCAAGGACTCCTCTCAACTCCTTCCTCAAGTTTGCTAATTTCGTCATGTCTCTCGACCTAAGTTTCAAAACCTTGATTTTTTAATTCCATATCATAGCTAGCATTGTTAGCTTCGATTCGCATGTTTGAACACAAAAATCCGATATAACACGAGCCAGGTATGAACATTTTAATTTACTCAAGGACTCCTCTCAACCCCTTCCTCAAGTTTGCTAATTTCGTCATGTCTCTCGACCTGAGTTTCAAAATCTGGATTTTTAAATTCCATATCATAGCTAGCGTTGTTAGCTTCGATTCGCATGTTTGAACACAAAAATCCGATATCACACGAGCCAGGTATAAACATTTTAATTTACCTACTAGCTCTTCTCAACTCCCTCCTCAAATTTGGTAATTTCGTCAGGTCTCTCGCCCTGAGTTTCAAAATCCTGATTTTTTAATTCCATATCATAGCTAGCGTTGTTAGCTTCGATTCGCATGTTTGAACACAAAAATCCGATATCACACGAGCCAGGTATGAACAGTTTAATTTACTCAAGGGCTCCTCTCAACTCCCTCCTCAAGTTTGCTATTTTCGTCATGTCTCTCGACCTGAGTTTCAAAATCTTGATTTTTAAATTCCATATCATAGCTAGCGTTGTTACCTTCGACTCGCATGTTTGAACACAAAAATCCGATATCACACGAGCCAGGTATGAACATTTAAATTTACCTCCTAGCTCTTCTAACCTCACTCCTCAAATTTGGTAATTTCATCATGTCTCTCGACCTGAGTTTCAAAATCTTGATTTTTTAATTCCATATCATAACCCTAAACCCTAAAAATCCGATATAACACAAGCCAGGTATGAACATTTTAATTTACTCAAGGACTCCTCTCAACCCCTTCCTCAAGTTTTGTAATTTCGTCATGTCTCTCGACCTGACTTTCAAAATCTTCATTTTTTAATTCCATATCATAGCTAGCGTTGTTAGCTTCGATACGCATGTTTGAACACAAAAATCTGATATCACACGAGCCAGGTATGAACAGTTTAATTTACTCAAGGGCTCCTCTCAACTCCTTCCTCAAGTTTGCTAATTTCGTCATGTCTCTCGACCTGACTTTGAAAATCTTGATTTTTTAATTCCATATCATAGCTAGCGTTGTTAGCTTCGATACGCATGTTTGAACACAAAAATCTGATATCACACGAGCCAGGTATGAACAGTTTAATTTACTCAAGGGCTCCTCTCAACTCCTTCCTCAAGTTTGCTAATTTCGTCATGTCTCTCGACCTGACTTTGAAAATCTTGATTTTTTAATTCCATATCATAGCTAGCGTTGTTAGCTTCGATTCGCATGTTTGAACACAAAAATCCGATATCACACGAGCCAGGTATGAACAGTTTAATTTACTCAAGGGCTCCTCTCAACTCCTTCCTCAAGTTTGCTAATTTCGTCATGTCTCTCGACCTGACTTTCAAAATCTTGATTTTTTAATTCCATATCATAGCTAGCGTTGTTAGCTTCGATTCGCATGTTTGAACACAAAAATCCGATATCACACGAGCCAGGTATGAACATTTGAATTTACTCAAGGACTGCTCTCAACTCCTTCCTCAAGTTTTCTAATTTCGTCATGTCTCTCGACCTGAGTTTCAAAACCTTGATTTTTTAATTCCATATCATAGCTAGCGTTGTTAGCTTCGATTCGCATGTTTGAACACAAAAATCCGATATCACACGAGCCAGGTATGAACATTTTAATTTACTCAAGGACTCCTCTCAACTCCTTCCTCAAGTTTGCTAATTTCGTCATGTCTCTCGACCTGAGTTTCAAAACCTTGATTTTTTAATTCCATATCATAGCTAGCATTGTTAGCTTCGATTCGCATGTTTGAACACAAAAATCCGATATAACAGGAGCCAGGTATGAACATTTTAATTTACTCAAGGACTCCTCTCAACTCCTTCCTCAAGTTTGCTAATTTCGTCATGTCCCTCGACCTGAGTTTCAAAATCTAGATTTTTAAATTCCATATCATAGCTAGCGTTGTTAGCTTCGATTCGCATGTTTGAACACAAAAATCCGATATCACACGAGCCAGGTATGAACATTTTAATTTACTCAAGGACTCCTCTCAACTCCTTCCTCAAGTTTGCTAATTTCGTCATGTCTCTCGACCTGAGTTTCAAAACCTTGATTTTTTAATTCCATATCATAGCTAGCATTGTTAGCTTCGATTCGCATGTTTGAACACAAAAATCCGATATAACACGAGCCAGGTATGAACATTTTAATTTACTCAAGGACTCCTCTCAACCCCTTCCTCAAGTTTGCTAATTTCGTCATGTCTCTCGACCTGAGTTTCAAAATCTTGATTTTTTAATTCCATATCATAGCTAGCGTTGTTAGCTTCGATACGCATGTTTGAACACAAAAATCCGATATCACACGAGCCAGGTATGAACAGTTTAATTTACTCAAGGGCTCCTCTCAACTCCTTCCTCAAGTTTGCTAATTTCGTCATGTCTCTCGACCTGACTTTCAAAATCTTGATTTTTTAATTCCATATCATAGCTAGCGTTGTTAGCTTCGATTCGCATGTTTGAACACAAAAATCCGATATCACACGAGCCAGGTATGAACATTTTAATTTACTCAAGGACTCCTCTCAACTCCTTCCTCAAGTTTGCTAATTTCGTCATGTCTCTCGACCTGAGTTTCAAAACCTTGATTTTTTAATTCCATATCATAGCTAGCATTGTTAGCTTCGATTCGCATGTTTGAACACAAAAATCCGATATCACACGAGCCAGGTATGAACATTTTAATTTACTCAAGGACTCCTCTCAACTCCTTCCTCAAGTTTGCTAATTTCGTCATGTCTCTCGACCTGAGTTTCAAAACCTTGATTTTTTAATTCCATATCATAGCTAGCATTGTTAGCTTCGATTCGCATGTTTGAACACAAAAATCCGATATAACACGAGCCAGGTATGAACATTTTAATTTACTCAAGGACTCCTCTCAACTCCTTCCTCAAGTTTGCTAATTTCGTCATGTCTCTCGACCTGAGTTTCAAAATCTGGATTTTTAAATTCCATATCATAGCTAGCGTTGTTAGCTTCGATTCGCATGTTTGAACACAAAAATCCGATATCACACGAGCCAGGTATAAACATTTTAATTTACCTACTAGCTCTTCTCAACTCCCTCCTCAAATTTGGTAATTTCGTCAGGTCTCTCGCCCTGAGTTTCAAAATCCTGATTTTTTAATTCCATATCATAGCTAGCGTTGTTAGCTTCGATTCGCATGTTTGAACACAAAAATCCGATATCACACGAGCCAGGTATGAACAGTTTAATTTACTCAAGGGCTCCTCTCAACTGCCTCCTCAAGTTTGCTATTTTCGTCATGTCTCTCGTCCTGAGTTTCAAAATCTTGATTTTTAAATTCCATATCATAGCTAGCGTTGTTACCTTCGACTCGCATGTTTGAACACAAAAATCCGATATTACACGAGCCAGGTATGAACATTTTAATTTACTCAAGGACTCCTCTCAACTCCTTCCTCAAGTTTGCTAATTTCGTCATGTCTCTCGACCTAAGTTTCAAAACCTTGATTTTTTAATTCCATATAATAGCTAGCATTGTTAGCTTCGATTCGCATGTTTGAACACAAAAATCCGATATAACACGAGCCAGGTATGAACATTTTAATTTACTCAAGGACTCCTCTCAACCCCTTCCTCAAGTTTGCTAATTTCGTCATGTCTCTCGACCTGAGTTTCAAAACCTTGATTTTTTAATTCCATATCATAGCTAGCGTTGTTAGCTTCGATTCGCATGTTTGAACACAAAAATCCGATATCACACGAGCCAGGTATAAACATTTTAATTTACCTACTAGCTCTTCTCAACTCCCTCCTCAAATTTGGTAATTTCGTCAGGTCTCTCGCCCTGAGTTTCAAAATCCTGATTTTTTAATTCCATATCATAGCTAGCGTTGTTAGCTTCGATTCGCATGTTTGAACACAAAAATCCGATATCACACGAGCCAGGTATGAACAGTTTAATTTACTCAAGGGCTCCTCTCAACTCCCTCCTCAAGTTTGCTATTTTCGTCATGTCTCTCGACCTGAGTTTCAAAATCTTGATTTTTAAATTCCATATCATAGCTAGCGTTGTTACCTTCGACTCGCATGTTTGAACACAAAAATCCGATATCACACGAGCCAGGTATGAACATTTAAATTTACCTCCTAGCTCTTCTAACCTCACTCCTCAAATTTGCTAATTTCGTCATGTCTCTCGACCTAAGTTTCAAAACCTTGATTTTTTAATTCCATATCATAGCTAGCATTGTTAGCTTCGATTCGCATGTTTGAACACAAAAATCCGATATAACACGAGCCAGGTATGAACATTTTAATTTACTCAAGGACTCCTCTCAACCCCTTCCTCAAGTTTGCTAATTTCGTCATGTCTCTCGACCTGAGTTTCAAAATCTGGATTTTTAAATTCCATATCATAGCTAGCGTTGTTAGCTTCGATTCGCATGTTTGAACACAAAAATCCGATATCACACGAGCCAGGTATAAACATTTTAATTTACCTACTAGCTCTTCTCAACTCCCTCCTCAAATTTGGTAATTTCGTCAGGTCTCTCGCCCTGAGTTTCAAAATCCTGATTTTTTAATTCCATATCATAGCTAGCGTTGTTAGCTTCGATTCGCATGTTTGAACACAAAAATCCGACATCACACGAGCCAGGTATGAACAGTTTAATTTACTCAAGGGCTCCTCTCAACTCCCTCCTCAAGTTTGCTATTTTCGTCATGTCTCTCGACCTGAGTTTCAAAATCTTGATTTTTAAATTCCATATCATAGCTAGCGTTGTTACCTTCGACTCGCATGTTTGAACACAAAAATCCGATATCACACGAGCCAGGTATGAACATTTTAATTTACTCAAGGACTCCTCTCAACTCCTTCCTCAAGTTTGCTAATTTCGTCTTGTCTCTCGACCTAAGTTTCAAAACCTTGATTTTTTAATTCCATATCATAGCTAGCATTGTTAGCTTCGATTCGCATGTTTGAACACAAAAATCCGATATAACACGAGCCAGGTATGAACATTTTAATTTACTCAAGGACTCCTCTCAACCCCTTCCTCAAGTTTGCTAATTTCGTCATGTCTCTCGACCTGAGTTTCAAAATCTGGATTTATAAATTCCATATCATAGCTAGCGTTGTTAGCTTCGATTCGCATGTTTGAACACAAAAATCCGATATCACACGAGCCAGGTATAAACATTTTAATTTACTCAAGGGCTCCTCTCAACTCCTTCCTCAAGTTTGCTAATTTCGTCATGTCTCTCGACCTGAGTTTCAAAACCTTGATTTTTTAATTCCATATCATAGCTAGCATTGTTAGCTTCGATTCGCATGTTTGAACACAAAAATCCGATATCACACGAGCCAGGTATGAACATTTTAATTTACTTAAGGGCTCCTCTCAACTCCTTCCTCAAATTTGCTAATTTCGTCATGTCTCTCGACCTGAGTTTCAAAATCTGGATTTTTAAATTCCATATCATAGCTAGCGTTGTTAGCTTCGATTCGCATGTTTGAACACAAAAATCCGATATCACACGAGCCAGGTATAAACATTTTAATTTACCTACTAGCTCTTCTCAACTCCCTCCTCAAATTTGGTAATTTCGTCAGGTCTCTCGACGTGAGTTTCAAAATCCTGATTTTTTAATTCCATATCATAGCTAGCGTTGTTAGCTTCGATTCGCATGTTTGAACACAAAAATCTGATATCACACGAGCCAGGTATGAACAGTTTAATTTACTCAAGGGCTCCTCTCAACTCCCTCCTCAAGTTTGCTATTTTCGTCATGTCTCTCGACCTAAGTTTCAAAATCTTGATTTTTTAATTCCATATCATAGCTAGCGTTGTTACCTTCGATTCGCATGTTTGAACACAAAAATCCGATATCACACGAGCCAGGTATGAACATTTTAATTTACTCAAGGGCTCCTCTCAACTCCCTCCTCAAATTTGCTAATTTCGTCATGTCTCTCGACCTTAGTTTCAAAAACTTGATTTTTTAATTCCATATCATAGCTAGGGTTGTTAGCTCTGATTCGCATGTTTGAACACAAAAATCCGATATCACACGAGCCAGGTATAAACATTTTAATTTACCTATTAGCTCTTCTCAACTCCCTCCTCAAATTTGGTAATTTCGTCAGGTCTCTCGACCTGAGTTTCAAAATCCTGATTTTTTAATTCCATATCATAGCTAGCGTTGTTAGCTTCGATTCGCATGTTTGAACACAAAAATCCGATATCACACGAGCCAGGTATGAACAGTTTAATTTACTCAAGGGCTCCTCTCAACTCCTTCCTCAAGTTTGCTAATTTCGTCATGTCTCTCGACCTGACTTTCAAAATCTTGATTTTTTAATTCCATATTATAGCTAGCGTTGTTAGCTTCGATTCGCATGTTTGAACACAAAAATCCGATATCACACGAGCCAGGTATGAACATTTTAATTTACTCAAGGACTGCTCTCAACTCCTTCCTCAAGTTTGCTAATTTCGTCATGTCTCTCGACCTGAGTTTCAAAACCTTGATTTTTTAATTCCATATCATAACTAGCGTTGTTAGCTTCGATTCGCATGTTTGAACACAAAAATCCGATATAACACGAGCCAGGTATGAACATTTTAATTTACTCAAGGACTCCTCTCAACTCCTTCCTCAAGTTTGCTAATTTCGTCATGTCTCTCGACCTGAGTTTCAAAATCTGGATTTTTAAATTCCATATCATAGCTAGCGTTGTTAGCTTCGATTCGCATGTTTGAACACAAAAATCCGATATCACACGAGCCAGGTATAAACATTTTAATTTACCTACTAGCTCTTCTCAACTCCCTCCTCAAATTTGGTAATTTCGTCAGGTCTCTCGACCTGAGTTTCAAAATCCTGATTTTTTAATTCCATATCATAGCTAGCGTTGTTAGCTTCGATTCGCATGTTTGAACACAAAAATCCGATATCACACGAGCCAGGTATGAACAGTTTAATTTACTCAAGGGCTCCTCTCAACTCCTTCCTCAAGTTTGCTAATTTCGTCATGTCTCTCGACCTGACTTTCAAAATCTTGATTTTTTAATTCCATATTATAGCTAGCGTTGTTAGCTTCGATTCGCATGTTTGAACACAAAAATCCGATATCACACGAGCCAGGTATGAACAGTTTAATTTACTCAAGGGCTCCTCTCAACTCCCTCCTCAAGTTTGCTATTTTCGTCATGTCTCTCGACCTGAGTTTCAAAATCTTGATTTTTAAATTCCATATCATAGCTAGCGTTGTTACCTTCGACTCGCATGTTTGAACACAAAAATCCGATATCACTCGAGCCAGGTATGAACATTTTAATTTACTCAAGGACTCCTCTCAACTCCTTCCTCAAGTTTGCTAATTTCGTCATGTCTCTCGACCTGAGTTTCAAAACCTTGATTTTTTAATTCCATATCATAGCTAGCGTTGTTAGCTTCGATTCGCATGTTTGAACACAAAAATCCGATATCACACGAGCCAGGTATGAACAGTTTAATTTACTCAAGGGCTCCTCTCAACTCCCTCCTCAAGTTTGCTATTTTCGTCATGTCTCTCGACCTGAGCTTCAAAATCTTGATTTTTTAATTCCATATCATAGCTAGCGTTGTTACCTTCGACTCGCATGTTTGAACACAAAAATCCGATATCACACGAGCCAGGTATGAACATTTTAATTTACTCAAGGACTCCTCTCAACTCCTTCCTCAAGTTTGCTAATTTCGTCATGTCTCTCGACCTGAGTTTCAAAACCTTGATTTTTTAATTCCATATCATAGCTAGCATTGTTAGCTTCGATTCGCATGTTTGAACACAAAAATCCGATATAACACGAGCCAGGTATGAACATTTTAATTTACTCAAGGACTCCTCTCAACCCCTTCCTCAAGTTTGCTAATTTCGTCATGTCTCTCGACCTGACTTTCAAAATCTTGATTTTTTAATTCCATATCATAGCTAGCGTTGTTAGCTTCGATACGCATGTTTGAACACAAAAATCCGATATCACACGAGCCAGGTATGAACAGTTTAATTTACTCAAGGGCTCCTCTCAACTCCTTCCTCAAGTTTGCTAATTTCGTCATGTCTCTCGACCTGAGTTTCAAAACCTTGATTTTTTAATTCCATATCATAGCTAGCGTTGTTAGCTTCGATTCGCATGTTTGAACACAAAAATCCGATATCACACGAGCCAGGTATAAACAGTTTAATTTACTCAAGGGCTCCTCTCAACTCCTTCCTCAAGTTTGCTAATTTCGTCATGTCTCTCGACCTGACTTTCAAAATCTTGATTTTTTTATTCCATATCATAGCTAGCGTTGTTAGCTTCGATTCGCATGTTTGAACACAAAAATCCGATATCACACGAGCCAGGTATGAACATTTGAATTTACTCCAGGACTGCTCTCAACTCCTTCCTCAAGTTTGCTAATTTCGTCATGTCTCTCGACCTGAGTTTCAAAACCTTGATTTTTTAATTCCATATCATAGCTAGCGTTGTTAGCTTCGATTCGCATGTTTGAACACAAAAATCCGATATAACACGAGCCAGGTATGAACATTTTAATTTACTCAAGGACTCCTCTCAACTCCTTCCTCAAGTTTGCTAATTTCGTCATGTCTCTCGACCTGAGTTTCAAAATCTGGATTTTTTAATTCCATATCATAGCTAGCGTTGTTAGCTTCGATTCGCATGTTTGAACACAAAAATCCGATATCACACGAGCCAGGTATAAACATTTTAATTTACCTACTAGCTCTTCTCAACTCCCTCCTCAAATTTGGTAATTTCGTCAGGTCTCTCGACCTGAGTTTCAAAATCCTGATTTTTTAATTCCATATCATAGCTAGCATTGTTAGCTTCGATTCGCATGTTTGAACACAAAAATCCGATATAACACGAGCCAGGTATGAACATTTTAATTTACTCAAGGACTCCTCTCAACCCCTTCCTCAAGTTTGGTAATTTCGTCATGTCTCTCGACCTGAGTTTCAAAATCCTGATTTTTTAATTCCATATCATAGCTAGCGTTGTTAGCTTCGATACGCATGTTTGAACACAAAAATCCGATATCACACGAGCCAGGTATGAACAGTTTAATTTAGTCAAGGGCTCCTCTCAACTCCTTCCTCAAGTTTGCTAATTTCGTCATGTCTCTCGACCTGACTTTCAAAATCTTGATTTTTTTATTCCATATCATAGCTAGCGTTGTTAGCTTCGATTCGCATGTTTGAACACAAAAATCCGATATCACACGAGCCAGGTATGAACATTTGAATTTACTCAAGGACTGCTCTCAACTCCTTCCTCAAGTTTCCTAATTTCGTCATGTCTCTCGACCTGAGTTTCAAAACCTTGATTTTTTAATTCCATATCATAGCTAGCATTGTTAGCTTCGATTCGCATGTTTGAACACAAAAATCCGATATAACACGAGCCAGGTATGAACATTTTAATTTACTCAAGGACTCCTCTCAACCCCTTCCTCAAGTTTGCTAATTTCGTCATGTCTCTCGACCTGACTTTCAAAATCTTGATTTTTTAATTCCATATCATAGCTAGCGTTGTTAGCTTCGATACGCATGTTTGAACACAAAAATCCGATATCACACGAGCCAGGTATGAACAGTTTAATTTACTCAAGGGCTCCTCTCAACTCCTTCCTCAAGTTTGCTAATTTCGTCATGTCTCTCGACCTGAGTTTCAAAACCTTGATTTTTTAATTCCATATCATAGCTAGCGTTGTTAGCTTCGATTCGCATGTTTGAACACAAAAATCCGATATCACACGAGCCAGGTATAAACAGTTTAATTTACTCAAGGGCTCCTCTCAACTCCTTCCTCAAGTTTGCTAATTTCGTCATGTCTCTCGACCTGACTTTCAAAATCTTGATTTTTTTATTCCATATCATAGCTAGCGTTGTTAGCTTCGATTCGCATGTTTGAACACAAAAATCCGATATCACACGAGCCAGGTATGAACATTTGAATTTACTCCAGGACTGCTCTCAACTCCTTCCTCAAGTTTGCTAATTTCGTCATGTCTCTCGACCTGAGTTTCAAAACCTTGATTTTTTAATTCCATATCATAGCTAGCGTTGTTAGCTTCGATTCGCATGTTTGAACACAAAAATCCGATATAACACGAGCCAGGTATGAACATTTTAATTTACTCAAGGACTCCTCTCAACTCCTTCCTCAAGTTTGCTAATTTCGTCATGTCTCTCGACCTGAGTTTCAAAATCTGGATTTTTTAATTCCATATCATAGCTAGCGTTGTTAGCTTCGATTCGCATGTTTGAACATAAAAATCCGATATCACACGAGCCAGGTATAAACATTTTAATTTACCTACTAGCTCTTCTCAACTCCCTCCTCAAATTTGGTAATTTCGTCAGGTCTCTCGACCTGAGTTTCAAAATCCTGATTTTTTAATTCCATATCATAGCTAGCATTGTTAGCTTCGATTCGCATGTTTGAACACAAAAATCCGATATAACACGAGCCAGGTATGAACATTTTAATTTACTCAAGGACTCCTCTCAACCCCTTCCTCAAGTTTGGTAATTTCGTCATGTCTCTCGACCTGAGTTTCAAAATCCTGATTTTTTAATTCCATATCATAGCTAGCGTTGTTAGCTTCGATACGCATGTTTGAACACAAAAATCCGATATCACACGAGCCAGGTATGAACAGTTTAATTTAGTCAAGGGCTCCTCTCAACTCCTTCCTCAAGTTTGCTAATTTCGTCATGTCTCTCGACCTGACTTTCAAAATCTTGATTTTTTTATTCCATATCATAGCTAGCGTTGTTAGCTTCGATTCGCATGTTTGAACACAAAAATCCGATATCACACGAGCCAGGTATGAACATTTGAATTTACTCCAGGACTGCTCTCAACTCCTTCCTCAAGTTTCCTAATTTCGTCATGTCTCTCGACCTGAGTTTCAAAACCTTGATTTTTTAATTCCATATCATAGCTAGCGTTGTTAGCTTCGATTCGCATGTTTGAACACAAAAATCCGATATAACACGAGCCAGGTATGAACATTTTAATTTACTCAAGGACTCCTCTCAACTCCTTCCTCAAGTTTGCTAATTTCGTCATGTCTCTCGACCTGAGTTTCAAAATCTGGATTTTTTAATTCCATATCATAGCTAGCGTTGTTAGCTTCGATTCGCATGTTTGAACACAAAAATCCGATATCACACGAGCCAGGTATAAACATTTTAATTTACCTACTAGCTCTTCTCAACTCCCTCCTCAAATTTGGTAATTTCGTCAGGTCTCTCGACCTGAGTTTCAAAATCCTGATTTTTTAATTCCATATCATAGCTAGCGTTGTTAGCTTCGATTCGCATGTTTGAACACAAAAATCCGATATCACACGAGCCAGGTATGAACAGTTTAATTTACTCAAGGGCTCCTCTCAACTCCCTCCTCAAGTTTGCTAATTTCGTCATGTCTCTCGACCTGAGTTTCAAAATCTGGATTTTTAAATTCCATATCATAGCTAGCGTTGTTAGCTTCGATTCGCATGTTTTAACACAAAAATCCGATATCACACGAGCCAGGTATGAACATTTTAATTTACTCAAGGACTCCTCTCAACTCCCTCCTCAAGTTTGCTAATTTCGTCATGTCTCTCGACCTGAGTTTCAAAATCTTGATTTTTAAATTCCATATCATAGCTAGCGTTGTTACCTTCGACTCGCATGTTTGAACACAAAAATCCGATATCACTCGAGCCAGGTATGAACATTTTAATTTACTCAAGGACTCCTCTCAACTCCTTCCTCAAGTTTGCTAATTTCGTCATGTCTCTCGACCTGAGTTTCAAAACCTTGATTTTTTAATTCCATATCATAGCTAGCGTTGTTAGCTTCGATTCGCATGTTTGAACACAAAAATCCGATATCACACGAGCCAGGTATGAACAGTTTAATTTACTCAAGGGCTCCTCTCAACTCCCTCCTCAAGTTTGCTATTTTCGTCATGTCTCTCGACCTGAGCTTCAAAATCTTGATTTTTTAATTCCATATCATAGCTAGCGTTGTTACCTTCGACTCGCATGTTTGAACACAAAAATCCGATATCACACGAGCCAGGTATGAACATTTTAATTTACTCAAGGACTCCTCTCAACTCCTTCCTCAAGTTTGCTAATTTCGTCATGTCTCTCGACCTGAGTTTCAAAACCTTGATTTTTTAATTCCATATCATAGCTAGCATTGTTAGCTTCGATTCGCATGTTTGAACACCTCGACCTGAGTTTCAAAACCTTGATTTTTTAATTCCATATCATAGCTAGCATTGTTAGCTTCGATTCGCATGTTTGAACACAAAAATCCGATATCACACGAGCCAGATATGAACAGTTTAATTTACTCAAGGGCTCCTCTCAACTCCTTCCTCAAGTTTGCTAATTTCGTCATGTCTCTCGACCTGAGTTTCAAAACCTTGATTTTTTAATTCCATATCATAGCTAGCATTGTTAGCTTCGATTCGCATGTTTGAACACAAAAATCCGATATCACACGAGCCAGGTATAAACAGTTTAATTTACTCAAGGGCTCCTCTCAACTCCTTCCTCAAGTTTGCTAATTTCGTCATGTCTCTCGACCTGACTTTCAAAATCTTGATTTTTTTATTCCATATCATAGCTAGCGTTGTTAGCTTCGATTCGCATGTTTGAACACAAAAATCCGATATCACACGAGCCAGGTATGAACATTTGAATTTACTCCAGGACTGCTCTCAACTCCTTCCTCAAGTTTGCTAATTTCGTCATGTCTCTCGACCTGAGTTTCAAAACCTTGATTTTTTAATTCCATATCATAGCTAGCGTTGTTAGCTTCGATTCGCATGTTTGAACACAAAAATCCGATATCACACGAGCCAGGTATGAACAGTTTAATTTTCTCAAGGGCTCCTCTCAACTCCTTCCTCAAGTTTCCTAATTTCGTCATGTCTCTCGACCTGAGTTTCAAAACCTTGATTTTTTAATTCCATATCATAGCTAGCATTGTTAGCTTCGATTCGCATGTTTGAACACAAAAATCCGATATAACACGAGCCAGGTATGAACATTTTAATTTACTCAAGGACTCCTCTCAACCCCTTCCTCAAGTTTGCTAATTTCGTCATGTCTCTCGACCTGACTTTCAAAATCTTGATTTTTTAATTCCATATCATAGCTAGCGTTGTTAGCTTCGATACGCATGTTTGAACACAAAAATCCGATATCACACGAGCCAGGTATGAACAGTTTAATTTACTCAAGGGCTCCTCTCAACTCCTTCCTCAAGTTTGCTAATTTCGTCATGTCTCTCGACCTGAGTTTCAAAACCTTGATTTTTTAATTCCATATCATAGCTAGCGTTGTTAGCTTCGATTCGCATGTTTGAACACAAAAATCCGATATCACACGAGCCAGGTATAAACAGTTTAATTTACTCAAGGGCTCCTCTCAACTCCTTCCTCAAGTTTGCTAATTTCGTCATGTCTCTCGACCTGACTTTCAAAATCTTGATTTTTTTATTCCATATCATAGCTAGCGTTGTTAGCTTCGATTCGCATGTTTGAACACAAAAATCCGATATCACACGAGCCAGGTATGAACATTTGAATTTACTCCAGGACTGCTCTCAACTCCTTCCTCAAGTTTGCTAATTTCGTCATGTCTCTCGACCTGAGTTTCAAAACCTTGATTTTTTAATTCCATATCATAGCTAGCGTTGTTAGCTTCGATTCGCATGTTTGAACACAAAAATCCGATATAACACGAGCCAGGTATGAACATTTTAATTTACTCAAGGACTCCTCTCAACTCCTTCCTCAAGTTTGCTAATTTCGTCATGTCTCTCGACCTGAGTTTCAAAATCTGGATTTTTTAATTCCATATCATAGCTAGCGTTGTTAGCTTCGATTCGCATGTTTGAACATAAAAATCCGATATCACACGAGCCAGGTATAAACATTTTAATTTACCTACTAGCTCTTCTCAACTCCCTCCTCAAATTTGGTAATTTCGTCAGGTCTCTCGACCTGAGTTTCAAAATCCTGATTTTTTAATTCCATATCATAGCTAGCATTGTTAGCTTCGATTCGCATGTTTGAACACAAAAATCCGATATAACACGAGCCAGGTATGAACATTTTAATTTACTCAAGGACTCCTCTCAACCCCTTCCTCAAGTTTGGTAATTTCGTCATGTCTCTCGACCTGAGTTTCAAAATCCTGATTTTTTAATTCCATATCATAGCTAGCGTTGTTAGCTTCGATACGCATGTTTGAACACAAAAATCCGATATCACACGAGCCAGGTATGAACAGTTTAATTTAGTCAAGGGCTCCTCTCAACTCCTTCCTCAAGTTTGCTAATTTCGTCATGTCTCTCGACCTGACTTTCAAAATCTTGATTTTTTTATTCCATATCATAGCTAGCGTTGTTAGCTTCGATTCGCATGTTTGAACACAAAAATCCGATATCACACGAGCCAGGTATGAACATTTGAATTTACTCCAGGACTGCTCTCAACTCCTTCCTCAAGTTTCCTAATTTCGTCATGTCTCTCGACCTGAGTTTCAAAACCTTGATTTTTTAATTCCATATCATAGCTAGCGTTGTTAGCTTCGATTCGCATGTTTGAACACAAAAATCCGATATAACACGAGCCAGGTATGAACATTTTAATTTACTCAAGGACTCCTCTCAACTCCTTCCTCAAGTTTGCTAATTTCGTCATGTCTCTCGACCTGAGTTTCAAAATCTGGATTTTTTAATTCCATATCATAGCTAGCGTTGTTAGCTTCGATTCGCATGTTTGAACACAAAAATCCGATATCACACGAGCCAGGTATAAACATTTTAATTTACCTACTAGCTCTTCTCAACTCCCTCCTCAAATTTGGTAATTTCGTCAGGTCTCTCGACCTGAGTTTCAAAATCCTGATTTTTTAATTCCATATCATAGCTAGCGTTGTTAGCTTCGATTCGCATGTTTGAACACAAAAATCCGATATCACACGAGCCAGGTATGAACAGTTTAATTTACTCAAGGGCTCCTCTCAACTCCCTCCTCAAGTTTGCTATTTTCGTCATGTCTCTCGACCTGAGTTTCAAAATCTTGATTTTTAAATTCCATATCATAGCTAGCATTGTTACCTTCGACTCGCATGTTTGAACACAAAAATCCGATATCACACGAGCCAGGTATGAACATTTTAATTTACTCAAGGACTCCTCTCAACTCCTTCCTCAAGTTTGCTAATTTCGTCATGTCTCTCGACCTGAGTTTCAAAACCTTGATTTTTTAATTCCATATCATAGCTAGCATTGTTAGCTTCGATTCGCATGTTTGAACACAAAAATCCGATATAACACGAGCCAGGTATGAACATTTTAATTTACTCAAGGACTCCTCTCAACCCCTTCCTCAAGTTTGCTAATTTCGTCATGTCTCTCGACCTGAGTTTCAAAATCTTGATTTTTTAATTCCATATCATAGCTAGCGTTGTTAGCTTCGATACGCATGTTTGAACACAAAAATCCGATATCACACGAGCCAGGTATGAACAGTTTAATTTACTCAAGGGCTCCTCTCAACTCCTTCCTCAAGTTTGCTAATTTCGTCATGTCTCTCGACCTGACTTTCAAAATCTTGATTTTTTAATTCCATATCATAGCTAGCGTTGTTAGCTTCGATTCGCATGTTTGAACACAAAAATCCGATATCACACGAGCCAGGTATGAACATTTTAATTTACTCAAGGACTCCTCTCAACTCCTTCCTCAAGTTTGCTAATTTCGTCATGTCTCTCGACCTGAGTTTCAAAACCTTGATTTTTTAATTCCATATCATAGCTAGCATTGTTAGCTTCGATTCGCATGTTTGAACACAAAAATCCGATATCACACGAGCCAGGTATGAACATTTTAATTTACTCAAGGACTCCTCTCAACTCCTTCCTCAAGTTTGCTAATTTCGTCATGTCTCTCGACCTGAGTTTCAAAACCTTGATTTTTTAATTCCATATCATAGCTAGCATTGTTAGCTTCGATTCGCATGTTTGAACACAAAAATCCGATATAACACGAGCCAGGTATGAACATTTTAATTTACTCAAGGACTCCTCTCAACTCCTTCCTCAAGTTTGCTAATTTCGTCATGTCTCTCGACCTGAGTTTCAAAATCTGGATTTTTAAATTCCATATCATAGCTAGCGTTGTTAGCTTCGATTCGCATGTTTGAACACAAAAATCCGATATCACACGAGCCAGGTATAAACATTTTAATTTACCTACTAGCTCTTCTCAACTCCCTCCTCAAATTTGGTAATTTCGTCAGGTCTCTCGCCCTGAGTTTCAAAATCCTGATTTTTTAATTCCATATCATAGCTAGCGTTGTTAGCTTCGATTCGCATGTTTGAACACAAAAATCCGATATCACACGAGCCAGGTATGAACAGTTTAATTTTCTCAAGGGCTCCTCTTAACTGCCTCCTCAAGTTTGCTATTTTCGTCATGTCTCTCGTCCTGAGTTTCAAAATCTTGATTTTTAAATTCCATATCATAGCTAGCGTTGTTACCTTCGACTCGCATGTTTGAACACAAAAATCCGATATCACACGAGCCAGGTATGAACATTTTAATTTACTCAAGGACTCCTCTCAACTCCTTCCTCAAGTTTGCTAATTTCGTCATGTCTCTCGACCTAAGTTTCAAAACCTTGATTTTTTAATTCCATATCATAGCTAGCATTGTTAGCTTCGATTCGCATGTTTGAACACAAAAATCCGATATCACACGAGCCAGATATGAACAGTTTAATTTACTCAAGGGCTCCTCTCAACTCCTTCCTCAAGTTTGCTAATTTCGTCATGTCTCTCGACCTGAGTTTCAAAACCTTGATTTTTTAATTCCATATCATAGCTAGCGTTGTTAGCTTCGATTCGCATGTTTGAACACAAAAATCCGATATCACACGAGCCAGGTATAAACATTTTAATTTACCTACTAGCTCTTCTCAACTCCCTCCTCAAATTTGGTAATTTCGTCAGGTCTCTCGCCCTGAGTTTCAAAATCCTGATTTTTTAATTCCATATCATAGCTAGCGTTGTTAGCTTCGATTCGCATGTTTGAACACAAAAATCCGACATCACACGAGCCAGGTATGAACAGTTTAATTTACTCAAGGGCTCCTCTCAACTCCCTCCTCAAGTTTGCTATTTTCGTCATGTCTCTCGACCTGAGTTTCAAAATCTTGATTTTTAAATTCCATATCATAGCTAGCGTTGTTACCTTCGACTCGCATGTTTGAACACAAAAATCCGATATCACACGAGCCAGGTATGAACATTTTAATTTACTCAAGGACTCCTCTCAACTCCTTCCTCAAGTTTGCTAATTTCGTCTTGTCTCTCGACCTAAGTTTCAAAACCTTGATTTTTTAATTCCATATCATAGCTAGCATTGTTAGCTTCGATTCGCATGTTTGAACACAAAAATCCGATATAACACGAGCCAGGTATGAACATTTTAATTTACTCAAGGACTCCTCTCAACCCCTTCCTCAAGTTTGCTAATTTCGTCATGTCTCTCGACCTGAGTTTCAAAATCTGGATTTATAAATTCCATATCATAGCTAGCGTTGTTAGCTTCGATTCGCATGTTTGAACACAAAAATCCGATATCACACGAGCCAGGTATAAACATTTTAATTTACTCAAGGGCTCCTCTCAACTCCTTCCTCAAGTTTGCTAATTTCGTCATGTCTCTCGACCTGAGTTTCAAAACCTTGATTTTTTAATTCCATATCATAGCTAGCATTGTTAGCTTCGATACGCATGTTTGAACACAAAAATCCGATATAACACGAGCCAGGTATGAACATTTTAATTTACTCAAGGACTCCTCTCAACCCCTTCCTCAAGTTTGCTAATTTCGTCATGTCTCTCGACCTGAGTTTCAAAATCTGGATTTATAAATTCCATATCATAGCTAGCGTTGTTAGCTTCGATTCGCATGTTTGAACACAAAAATCCGATATCACCCGAGCCAGGTATAAACATTTTAATTTACTCAAGGGCTCCTCTCAACTCCTTCCTCAAGTTTGCTAATTTCGTCATGTCTCTCGACCTGAGTTTCAAAACCTTGATTTTTTAATTCCATATCATAGCTAGCATTGTTAGCTTCGATTCGCATGTTTGAACACAAAAATCCGATATCACACGAGCCAGGTATGAACATTTTAATTTACTTAACGGCTCCTCTCAACTCCTTCCTCAAGTTTGCTAATTTCGTCATGTCTCTCGACCTGAGTTTCAAAATCTGGATTTTTAAATTCCATATCATAGCTAGCGTTGTTAGCTTCGATTCGCATGTTTGAACACAAAAATCCGATATCACACGAGCCAGGTATAAACATTTTAATTTACCTACTAGCTCTTCTCAACTCCCTCCTCAAATTTGGTAATTTCGTCAGGTCTCTCGACGTGAGTTTCAAAATCCTGATTTTTTAATTCCATATCATAGCTAGCGTTGTTAGCTTCGATTCGCATGTTTGAACACAAAAATCTGATATCACACGAGCCAGGTATGAACAGTTTAATTTACTCAAGGGCTCCTCTCAACTCCCTCCTCAAGTTTGCTATTTTCGTCATGTCTCTCGACCTAAGTTTCAAAATCTTGATTTTTTAATTCCATATCATAGCTAGCGTTGTTACCTTCGATTCGCATGTTTGAACACAAAAATCCGATATCACACGAGCCAGGTATGAACATTTTAATTTACTCAAGGGCTCCTCTCAACTCCCTCCTCAAATTTGCTAATTTCGTCATGTCTCTCGACCTTAGTTTCAAAATCTTGATTTTTTAATTCCATATCATAGCTAGGGTTGTTAGCTCTGATTCGCATGTTTGAACACAAAAATCCGATATCACACGAGCCAGGTATAAACATTTTAATTTACCTATTAGCTCTTCTCAACTCCCTCCTCAAATTTGGTAATTTCGTCAGGTCTCTCGACCTGAGTTTCAAAATCCTGATTTTTTAATTCCATATCATAGCTAGCGTTGTTAGCTTCGATTCGCATGTTTGAACACAAAAATCCGATATCACACGAGCCAGGTATGAACAGTTTAATTTACTCAAGGGCTCCTCTCAACTCCTTCCTCAAGTTTGCTAATTTCGTCATGTCTCTCGACCTGACTTTCAAAATCTTGATTTTTTAATTCCATATTATAGCTAGCGTTGTTAGCTTCGATTCGCATGTTTGAACACAAAAATCCGATATCACACGAGCCAGGTATGAACATTTTAATTTACTCAAGGACTCCTCTCAACTCCTTCCTCAAGTTTGCTAATTTCGTCATGTCTCTCGACCTGAGTTTCAAAACCTTGATTTTTTAATTCCATATCATAACTAGCGTTGTTAGCTTCGATTCGCATGTTTGAACACAAAAATCCGATATAACACGAGCCAGGTATGAACATTTTAATTTACTCAAGGACTCCTCTCAACTCCTTCCTCAAGTTTGCTAATTTCGTCATGTCTCTCGACCTGAGTTTCAAAATCTTGATTTTTTTATTCCATATCATAGCTAGCGTTGTTAGCTTCGATTCGCATGTTTGAACACAAAAATCCGATATCACACGAGCCAGGTATAAACATTTTAATTTACCTACTAGCTCTTCTCAACTCCCTCCTCAAATTTGGTAATTTCGTCAGGTCTCTCGACCTGAGTTTCAAAATCCTGATTTTTTAATTCCATATCATAGCTAGCGTTGTTAGCTTCGATTCGCATGTTTGAACACAAAAATCCGATATCACACGAGCCAGGTATGAACAGTTTAATTTACTCAAGGGCTCCTCTCAACTCCCTCCTCAAGTTTGCTATTTTCGTCATGTCTCTCGACCTGAGTTTCAAAATCTTGATTTTTAAATTCCATATCATAGCTAGCGTTGTTACCTTCGACTCGCATGTTTGAACACAAAAATCCGATATCACACGAGCCAGGTATGAACATTTTAATTTACTCAAGGACTCCTCTCAACTCCTTCCTCAAGTTTGCTAATTTCGTCATGTCTCTCGACCTGAGTTTCAAAACCTTGATTTTTTAATTCCATATCATAGCTAGCGTTGTTAGCTTCGATTCGCATGTTTGAACACAAAAATCCGATATCACACGAGCCAGGTATGAACAGTTTAATTTACTCAAGGGCTCCTCTCAACTCCCTCCTCAAGTTTGCTATTTTCGTCATGTCTCTCGACCTGAGTTTCAAAATCTTGATTTTTTAATTCCATATCATAGCTAGCGTTGTTACCTTCGACTCGCATGTTTGAACACAAAAATCCGATATCACACGAGCCAGGTATGAACATTTTAATTTACTCAAGGACTCCTCTCAACTCCTTCCTCAAGTTTGCTAATTTCGTCATGTCTCTCGACCTGAGTTTCAAAACCTTGATTTTTTAATTCCATATCATAGCTAGCATTGTTAGCTTCGATTCGCATGTTTGAACACAAAAATCCGATATAACACGAGCCAGGTATGAACATTTTAATTTACTCAAGGACTCCTCTCAACCCCTTCCTCAAGTTTGCTAATTTCGTCATGTCTCTCGACCTGACTTTCAAAATCTTGATTTTTTAATTCCATATCATAGCTAGCGTTGTTAGCTTCGATACGCATGTTTGAACACAAAAATCCGATATCACACGAGCCAGGTATGAACAGTTTAATTTACTCAAGGGCTCCTCTCAACTCCTTCCTCAAGTTTGCTAATTTCGTCATGTCTCTCGACCTGAGTTTCAAAACCTTGATTTTTTAATTCCATATCATAGCTAGCGTTGTTAGCTTCGATTCGCATGTTTGAACACAAAAATCCGATATCACACGAGCCAGGTATAAACATTTTAATTTACTAAAGGGCTCCTCTCAACTCCTTCCTCAAGTTTGCTAATTTCGTCATGTCTCTCGACCTGAGTTTCAAAACCTTGATTTTTTAATTCCATATCATAGCTAGCATTGTTAGCTTCGATTCGCATGTTTGAACACAAAAATCCGATATCACACGAGCCAGATATGAACAGTTTAATTTACTCAAGGGCTCCTCTCAACTCCTTCCTCAAGTTTGCTAATTTCGTCATGTCTCTCGACCTGAGTTTCAAAACCTTGATTTTTTAATTCCATATCATAGCTAGCGTTGTTAGCTTCGATTCGCATGTTTGAACACAAAAATCCGATATCACACGAGCCAGGTATGAACATTTTAATTTACTCAAGGACTCCTCTCAACTCCTTCCTCAAGTTTGCTAATTTCGTCATGTCTCTCGACCTGAGTTTCAAAACCTTGATTTTTTAATTCCATATCATAGCTAGCATTGTTAGCTTCGATTCGCATGTTTGAACACAAAAATCCGATATAACACGAGCCAGGTATGAACATTTTAATTTACTCAAGGACTCCTCTCAACTCCTTCCTCAAGTTTGCTAATTTCGTCATGTCTCTCGACCTGAGTTTCAAAATCTTGATTTTTAAATTCCATATCATAGCTAGCGTTGTTAGCTTCGATTCGCATGTTTGAACACAAAAATCCGATATCACACGAGCCAGGTATAAACATTTTAATTTACTCAAGGGCTCCTCTCAACTCCTTCCTCAAGTTTGCTAATTTCGTCATGTCTCTCGACCTAAGTTTCATAGCCCTCCTCAAGCGTTGTTACCTAGCGTTGTTACCTTCGACTCGCATGTTTGAACACAAAAATCCGATATCACACGAGCCAGGTATGAACAGTTTAATTTACTCAAGGGCTCCTCTCAACTCCTTCCTCAAGTTTGCTAATTTCGTCATGTCTCTCGACCTGACTTTCAAAATCTTGATTTTTTAATTCCATATCATAGCTAGCGTTGTTAGCTTCGATTCGCATGTTTGAACACAAAAATCCGATATCACACGAGCCAGGTATGAACATTTTAATTTACTCAAGGACTCCTCTCAACTCCTTCCTCAAGTTTGCTAATTTCGTCATGTCTCTCGACCTGAGTTTCAAAACCTTGATTTTTTAATTCCATATCATAGCTAGCATTGTTAGCTTCGATTCGCATGTTTGAACACAAAAATCCGATATAACACGAGCCAGGTATGAACATTTTAATTTACTCAAGGACTCCTCTCAACTCCTTCCTCAAGTTTGCTAATTTCGTCATGTCTCTCGACCTGAGTTTCAAAATCTGGATTTTTAAATTCCATATCATAGCTAGCGTTGTTAGCTTCGATTCGCATGTTTGAACACAAAAATCCGATATCACACGAGCCAGGTATAAACATTTTAATTTACTCAAGGGCTCCTCTCAACTCCTTCCTCAAGTTTGCTAATTTCGTCATGTCTCTCGACCTGAGTTTCAAAACCTTGATTTTTTAATTCCATATCATAGCTAGCATTGTTAGCTTCGATTCGCATGTTTGAACACAAAAATCCGATATAACACGAGCCAGGTATGAACATTTTAATTTACTCAAGGACTCCTCTCAACTCCTTCCTCAAGTTTGCTAATTTCGTCATGTCTCTCGACCTGAGTTTCAAAATCTGGATTTTTAAATTCCATATCATAGCTAGCGTTGCTAGCTTCGATTCGCATGTTTGAACACAAAAATCCGATATCACACGAGCCAGGTATAAACATTTTAATTTACTCAAGGGCTCCTCTCAACTCCTTCCTCAAGTTTGCTAATTTCGTCATGTCTCTCGACCTGAGTTTCAAAACCTTGATTTTTTAATTCCATATCATAGCTAGCATTGTTAGCTTCGATTCGCATGTTTGAACACAAAAATCCGATATAACACGAGCCAGGTATGAACATTTTAATTTACTCAAGGACTCCTCTCAACTCCTTCCTCAAGTTTGCTAATTTCGTCATGTCTCTCGACCTGAGTTTCAAAATCTGGATTTTTAAATTCCATATCATAGCTAGCGTTGTTAGCTTCGATTCGCATGTTTGAACACAAAAATCCGATATCACACGAGCCAGGTATAAACAGTTTAATTTACTCAAGGGCTCCTCTCAACTCCCTCCTCAAGTTTGCTATTTTCGTCATGTCTCTCGACCTGAGTTTCAAAATCTTGATTTTTAAATTCCATATCATAGCTAGCGTTGTTACCTTCGACTCGCATGTTTGAACACAAAAATCCGATATCACACGAGCCAGGTATGAACAGTTTAATTTACTCAAGGGCTCCTCTCAACTCCTTCCTCAAGTTTGCTAATTTCGTCATGTCTCTCGACCTGACTTTCAAAATCTTGATTTTTTAATTCCATATCATAGCTAGCGTTGTTAGCTTCGATTCGCATGTTTGAACACAAAAATCCGATATCACACGAGCCAGGTATGAACATTTTAATTTACTCAAGGACTCCTCTCAACTCCTTCCTCAAGTTTGCTAATTTCGTCATGTCTCTCGACCTCAGTTTCAAACTCTGGATTTTTAAATTCCATATCATAGCTAGCGTTGTTAGCTTCGATTCGCATTTTTGAACACAAAAATCCGATATCACACGAGCCAGGTATAAACATTTTAATTTACTCAAGGGCTCCTCTCAACTCCTTCCTCAAGTTTGCTAATTTCGTCATGTCTCTCGACCTAAGTTTCATAGCCCTCCTCAAGCGTTGTTACCTAGCGTTGTTACCTTCGACTCGCATGTTTGAACACAAAAATCCGATATCACACGAGCCAGGTATGAACAGTTTAATTTACTCAAGGGCTCCTCTCAACTCCTTCCTCAAGTTTGCTAATTTCGTCATGTCTCTCGACCTGACTTTCAAAATCTTGATTTTTTAATTCCATATCATAGCTAGCGTTGTTAGCTTCGATTCGCATGTTTGAACACAAAAATCCGATATCACACGAGCCAGGTATGAACATTTTAATTTACTCAAGGACTCCTCTCAACTCCTTCCTCAAGTTTGCTAATTTCGTCATGTCTCTCGACCTGAGTTTCAAAACCTTGATTTTTTAATTCCATATCATAGCTAGCATTGTTAGCTTCGATTCGCATGTTTGAACACAAAAATCCGATATAACACGAGCCAGGTATGAACATTTTAATTTACTCAAGGACTCCTCTCAACTCCTTCCTCAAGTTTGCTAATTTCGTCATGTCTCTCGACCTGAGTTTCAAAATCTGGATTTTTAAATTCCATATCATAGCTAGCGTTCTTAGCTTCGATTCGCATGTTTGAACACAAAAATCCGATATCACACGAGCCAGGTATAAACATTTTAATTTACTCAAGGGCTCCTCTCAACTCCTTCCTCAAGTTTGCTAATTTCGTCATGTCTCTCGACCTGAGTTTCAAAACCTTGATTTTTTAATTCCATATCATAGCTAGCATTGTTAGCTTCGATTCGCATGTTTGAACACAAAAATCCGATATAACACGAGCCAGGTATGAACAGTTTAATTTACTCAAGGGCTCCTCTCAACTCCTTCCTCAAGTTTGCTAATTTCGTCATGTCTCTCGACCTGAGTTTCAAAATCTTGATTTTTTAATTCCATATCATAGCTAGCGTTGTTAGCTTCGATTCGCATGTTTGAACACAAAAATCCGATATAACACGAGCCAGGTATAAACAGTTTAATTTACTCAAGGGCTCCTCTCAACTCCCTCCTCAAGTTTGCTAATTTCGTCATGTCTCTCGACCTGAGTTTCAAAATCTGGATTTTTAAATTCCATATCATAGCTAGCGTTGTTAGCTTCGATTCGCATGTTTGAACACAAAAATCCGATATCACACGAGCCAGGTATGAACATTTTAATTTACTCAAGGACTCCTCTCAACTCCTTCCTCAAGTTTGCTAATTTCGTCATGTCTCTCGACCTGAGTTTCAAAACCTTGATTTTTTAATTCCATATCATAGCTAGCGTTGTTAGCTTCGATTCGCATGTTTGAACACAAAAATCCGATATCACACGAGCCAGGTATGAACATTTTAATTTACTCAAGGACTCCTCTCAACTCCTTCCTCAAGTTTGCTAATTTCGTCATGTCTCTCGACCTGAGTTTCAAAACCTTGATTTTTTAATTCCATATCATAGCTAGCATTGTTAGCTTCGATTCGCATGTTTGAACACAAAAATCCGATATAACACGAGCCAGGTATGAACATTTTAATTTACTCAAGGACTCCTCTCAACTCCTTCCTCAAGTTTGCTAATTTCGTCATGTCTCTCGACCTGAGTTTCAAAATCTGGATTTTTAAATTCCATATCATAGCTAGCGTTGTTAGCTTCGATTCGCATGTTTGAACACAAAAATCCGATATCACACGAGCCAGGTATAAACATTTTAATTTACTCAAGGGCTCCTCTCAACTCCTTCCTCAAGTTTGCTAATTTCGTCATGTCTCTCGACCTAAGTTTCATAGCCCTCCTCAAGCGTTGTTACCTAGCGTTGTTACCTTCGACTCGCATGTTTGAACACAAAAATCCGATATCACACGAGCCAGGTATGAACAGTTTAATTTACTCAAGGGCTCCTCTCAACTCCTTCCTCAAGTTTGCTAATTTCGTCATGTCTCTCGACCTGACTTTCAAAATCTTGATTTTTTAATTCCATATCATAGCTAGCGTTGTTAGCTTCGATTCGCATGTTTGAACACAAAAATCCGATATCACACGAGCCAGGTATGAACATTTTAATTTACTCAAGGACTCCTCTCAACTCCTTCCTCAAGTTTGCTAATTTCGTCATGTCTCTCGACCTGAGTTTCAAAACCTTGATTTTTTAATTCCATATCATAGCTAGCATTGTTAGCTTCGATTCGCATGTTTGAACACAAAAATCCGATATAACACGAGCCAGGTATGAACATTTTAATTTACTCAAGGACTCCTCTCAACTCCTTCCTCAAGTTTGCTAATTTCGTCATGTCTCTCGACCTGAGTTTCAAAATCTTGATTTTTTAATTCCATATCATAGCTAGCGTTGTTAGCTTCGATTCGCATGTTTGAACACAAAAATCCGATATCACACGAGCCAGGTATAAACATTTTAATTTACTCAAGGGCTCCTCTCAACTCCTTCCTCAAGTTTGCTAATTTCGTCATGTCTCTCGACCTGAGTTTCAAAACCTTGATTTTTTAATTCCATATCATAGCTAGCATTGTTAGCTTCGATTCGCATGTTTGAACACAAAAATCCGATATAACACGAGCCAGGTATGAACATTTTAATTTACTCAAGGACTCCTCTCAACTCCTTCCTCAAGTTTGCTAATTTCGTCATGTCTCTCGACCTGAGTTTCAAAATCTGGATTTTTAAATTCCATATCATAGCTAGCGTTGCTAGCTTCGATTCGCATGTTTGAACACAAAAATCCGATATCACACGAGCCAGGTATAAACATTTTAATTTACTCAAGGGCTCCTCTCAACTCCTTCCTCAAGTTTGCTAATTTCGTCATGTCTCTCGACCTGAGTTTCAAAACCTTGATTTTTTAATTCCATATCATAGCTAGCATTGTTAGCTTCGATTCGCATGTTTGAACACAAAAATCCGATATAACACGAGCCAGGTATGAACATTTTAATTTACTCAAGGACTCCTCTCAACTCCTTCCTCAAGTTTGCTAATTTCGTCATGTCTCTCGACCTGAGTTTCAAAATCTGGATTTTTAAATTCCATATCATAGCTAGCGTTGTTAGCTTCGATTCGCATGTTTGAACACAAAAATCCGATATCACACGAGCCAGGTATAAACAGTTTAATTTACTCAAGGGCTCCTCTCA
Organism: Azolla caroliniana; assembly: GCF_043228905.1. NCBI lineage: Eukaryota > Viridiplantae > Streptophyta > Polypodiopsida > Salviniales > Salviniaceae > Azolla > Azolla caroliniana. The sequence goes on from NW_028230589.1 coordinate 44,484, forward strand.
ACTCCCTCCTCAAGTTTGCTATTTTCGTCATGTCTCTCGACCTGAGTTTCAAAATCTTGATTTTTAAATTCCATATCATAGCTAGCGTTGTTACCTTCGACTCGCATGTTTGAACACAAAAATCCGATATCACACGAGCCAGGTATGAACAGTTTAATTTACTCAAGGGCTCCTCTCAACTCCTTCCTCAAGTTTGCTAATTTCGTCATGTCTCTCGACCTGACTTTCAAAATCTTGATTTTTTAATTCCATATCATAGCTAGCGTTGTTAGCTTCGATTCGCATGTTTGAACACAAAAATCCGATATCACACGAGCCAGGTATGAACATTTTAATTTACTCAAGGACTCCTCTCAACTCCTTCCTCAAGTTTGCTAATTTCGTCATGTCTCTCGACCTGAGTTTCAAACTCTGGATTTTTAAATTCCATATCATAGCTAGCGTTGTTAGCTTCGATTCGCATTTTTGAACACAAAAATCCGATATCACACGAGCCAGGTATAAACATTTTAATTTACTCAAGGGCTCCTCTCAACTCCTTCCTCAAGTTTGCTAATTTCGTCATGTCTCTCGACCTAAGTTTCATAGCCCTCCTCAAGCGTTGTTACCTAGCGTTGTTACCTTCGACTCGCATGTTTGAACACAAAAATCCGATATCACACGAGCCAGGTATGAACAGTTTAATTTACTCAAGGGCTCCTCTCAACTCCTTCCTCAAGTTTGCTAATTTCGTCATGTCTCTCGACCTGACTTTCAAAATCTTGATTTTTTAATTCCATATCATAGCTAGCGTTGTTAGCTTCGATTCGCATGTTTGAACACAAAAATCCGATATCACACGAGCCAGGTATGAACATTTTAATTTACTCAAGGACTCCTCTCAACTCCTTCCTCAAGTTTGCTAATTTCGTCATGTCTCTCGACCTGAGTTTCAAAACCTTGATTTTTTAATTCCATATCATAGCTAGCATTGTTAGCTTCGATTCGCATGTTTGAACACAAAAATCCGATATAACACGAGCCAGGTATGAACATTTTAATTTACTCAAGGACTCCTCTCAACTCCTTCCTCAAGTTTGCTAATTTCGTCATGTCTCTCGACCTGAGTTTCAAAATCTGGATTTTTAAATTCCATATCATAGCTAGCGTTCTTAGCTTCGATTCGCATGTTTGAACACAAAAATCCGATATCACACGAGCCAGGTATAAACATTTTAATTTACTCAAGGGCTCCTCTCAACTCCTTCCTCAAGTTTGCTAATTTCGTCATGTCTCTCGACCTGAGTTTCAAAACCTTGATTTTTTAATTCCATATCATAGCTAGCATTGTTAGCTTCGATTCGCATGTTTGAACACAAAAATCCGATATAACACGAGCCAGGTATGAACAGTTTAATTTACTCAAGGGCTCCTCTCAACTCCTTCCTCAAGTTTGCTAATTTCGTCATGTCTCTCGACCTGACTTTCAAAATCTTGATTTTTTAATTCCATATCATAGCTAGCGTTGTTAGCTTCGATTCGCATGTTTGAACACAAAAATCCGATATAACACGAGCCAGGTATAAACAGTTTAATTTACTCAAGGGCTCCTCTCAACTCCCTCCTCAAGTTTGCTAATTTCGTCATGTCTCTCGACCTGAGTTTCAAAATCTGGATTTTTAAATTCCATATCATAGCTAGCGTTGCTAGCTTCGATTCGCATGTTTGAACACAAAAATCCGATATCACACGAGCCAGGTATAAACATTTTAATTTACTCAAGGGCTCCTCTCAACTCCTTCCTCAAGTTTGCTAATTTCGTCATGTCTCTCGACCTGAGTTTCAAAACCTTGATTTTTTAATTCCATATCATAGCTAGCATTGTTAGCTTCGATTCGCATGTTTGAACACAAAAATCCGATATAACACGAGCCAGGTATGAACATTTTAATTTACTCAAGGACTCCTCTCAACTCCTTCCTCAAGTTTGCTAATTTCGTCATGTCTCTCGACCTGAGTTTCAAAATCTGGATTTTTAAATTCCATATCATAGCTAGCGTTGTTAGCTTCGATTCGCATGTTTGAACACAAAAATCCGATATCACACGAGCCAGGTATAAACAGTTTAATTTACTCAAGGGCTCCTCTCAACTCCCTCCTCAAGTTTGCTATTTTCGTCATGTCTCTCGACCTGAGTTTCAAAATCTTGATTTTTAAATTCCATATCATAGCTAGCGTTGTTACCTTCGACTCGCATGTTTGAACACAAAAATCCGATATCACACGAGCCAGGTATGAACAGTTTAATTTACTCAAGGGCTCCTCTCAACTCCTTCCTCAAGTTTGCTAATTTCGTCATGTCTCTCGACCTGACTTTCAAAATCTTGATTTTTTAATTCCATATCATAGCTAGCGTTGTTAGCTTCGATTCGCATGTTTGAACACAAAAATCCGATATCACACGAGCCAGGTATGAACATTTTAATTTACTCAAGGACTCCTCTCAACTCCTTCCTCAAGTTTGCTAATTTCGTCATGTCTCTCGACCTGAGTTTCAAACTCTGGATTTTTAAATTCCATATCATAGCTAGCGTTGTTAGCTTCGATTCGCATGTTTGAACACAAAAATCCGATATCACACGAGCCAGGTATAAACATTTTAATTTACTCAAGGGCTCCTCTCAACTCCTTCCTCAAGTTTGCTAATTTCGTCATGTCTCTCGACCTAAGTTTCATAGCCCTCCTCAAGCGTTGTTACCTAGCGTTGTTACCTTCGACTCGCATGTTTGAACACAAAAATCCGATATCACACGAGCCAGGTATGAACAGTTTAATTTACTCAAGGGCTCCTCTCAACTCCTTCCTCAAGTTTGCTAATTTCTTCATGTCTCTCGACCTGACTTTCAAAATCTTGATTTTTTAATTCCATATCATAGCTAGCGTTGTTAGCTTCGATTCGCATGTTTGAACACAAAAATCCGATATCACACGAGCCAGGTATGAACATTTTAATTTACTCAAGGACTCCTCTCAACTCCTTCCTCAAGTTTGCTAATTTCGTCATGTCTCTCGACCTGAGTTTCAAAACCTTGATTTTTTAATTCCATATCATAGCTAGCATTGTTAGCTTCGATTCGCATGTTTGAACACAAAAATCCGATATAACACGAGCCAGGTATGAACATTTTAATTTACTCAAGGACTCCTCTCAACTCCTTCCTCAAGTTTGCTAATTTCGTCATGTCTCTCGACCTGAGTTTCAAAATCTGGATTTTTAAATTCCATATCATAGCTAGCGTTCTTAGCTTCGATTCGCATGTTTGAACACAAAAATCCGATATCACACGAGCCAGGTATAAACATTTTAATTTACTCAAGGGCTCCTCTCAACTCCTTCCTCAAGTTTGCTAATTTCGTCATGTCTCTCGACCTGAGTTTCAAAACCTTGATTTTTTAATTCCATATCATAGCTAGCATTGTTAGCTTCGATTCGCATGTTTGAACACAAAAATCCGATATAACACGAGCCAGGTATAAACAGTTTAATTTACTCAAGGGCTCCTCTCAACTCCCTCCTCAAGTTTGCTATTTTCGTCATGTCTCTCGACCTGAGTTTCAAAATCTTGATTTTTAAATTCCATATCATAGCTAGCGTTGTTACCTTCGACTCGCATGTTTGAACACAAAAATCCGATATCACACGAGCCAGGTATGAACAGTTTAATTTACTCAAGGGCTCCTCTCAACTCCTTCCTCAAGTTTGCTAATTTCGTCATGTCTCTCGACCTGACTTTCAAAATCTTGATTTTTTAATTCCATATCATAGCTAGCGTTGTTAGCTTCGATTCGCATGTTTGAACACAAAAATCCGATATCACACGAGCCAGGTATGAACATTTTAATTTACTCAAGGACTCCTCTCAACTCCTTCCTCAAGTTTGCTAATTTCGTCATGTCTCTCGACCTGAGTTTCAAACTCTGGATTTTTAAATTCCATATCATAGCTAGCGTTGTTAGCTTCGATTCGCATGTTTGAACACAAAAATCCGATATCACACGAGCCAGGTATAAACATTTTAATTTACTCAAGGGCTCCTCTCAACTCCTTCCTCAAGTTTGCTAATTTCGTCATGTCTCTCGACCTAAGTTTCATAGCCCTCCTCAAGCGTTGTTACCTAGCGTTGTTACCTTCGACTCGCATGTTTGAACACAAAAATCCGATATCACACGAGCCAGGTATGAACAGTTTAATTTACTCAAGGGCTCCTCTCAACTCCTTCCTCAAGTTTGCTAATTTCGTCATGTCTCTCGACCTGACTTTCAAAATCTTGATTTTTTAATTCCATATCATAGCTAGCGTTGTTAGCTTCGATTCGCATGTTTGAACACAAAAATCCGGTATCACACGAGCCAGGTATGAACATTTTAATTTACTCAAGGACTCCTCTCAACTCCTTCCTCAAGTTTGCTAATTTCGTCATGTCTCTCGACCTGAGTTTCAAAACCTTGATTTTTTAATTCCATATCATAGCTAGCATTGTTAGCTTCGATTCGCATGTTTGAACACAAAAATCCGATATAACACGAGCCAGGTATGAACATTTTAATTTACTCAAGGACTCCTCTCAACTCCTTCCTCAAGTTTGCTAATTTCGTCATGTCTCTCGACCTGAGTTTCAAAATCTGGATTTTTAAATTCCATATCATAGCTAGCGTTGTTAGCTTCGATTCGCATGTTTGAACACAAAAATCCGATATCACACGAGCCAGGTATAAACATTTTAATTTACTCAAGGGCTCCTCTCAACTCCTTCCTCAAGTTTGCTAATTTCGTCATGTCTCTCGACCTGAGTTTCAAAACCTTGATTTTTTAATTCCATATCATAGCTAGCATTGTTAGCTTCGATTCGCATGTTTGAACACAAAAATCCGATATAACACGAGCCAGGTATGAACATTTTAATTTACTCAAGGACTCCTCTCAACTCCTTCCTCAAGTTTGCTAATTTCGTCATGTCTCTCGACCTGAGTTTCAAAATCTGGATTTTTAAATTCCATATCATAGCTAGCGTTGCTAGCTTCGATTCGCATGTTTGAACACAAAAATCCGATATCACACGAGCCAGGTATGAACATTTTAATTTACTCAAGGACTCCTCTCAACTCCTTCCTCAAGTTTGCTAATTTCGTCATGTCTCTCGACCTGAGTTTCAAACTCTGGATTTTTAAATTCCATATCATAGCTAGCGTTGTTAGCTTCGATTCGCATGTTTGAACACAAAAATCCGATATCACACGAGCCAGGTATAAACATTTTAATTTACTCAAGGGCTCCTCTCAACTCCTTCCTCAAGTTTGCTAATTTCGTCATGTCTCTCGACCTAAGTTTCATAGCCCTCCTCAAGCGTTGTTACCTAGCGTTGTTACCTTCGACTCGCATGTTTGAACACAAAAATCCGATATCACACGAGCCAGGTATGAACAGTTTAATTTACTCAAGGGCTCCTCTCAACTCCTTCCTCAAGTTTGCTAATTTCGTCATGTCTCTCGACCTGACTTTCAAAATCTTGATTTTTTAATTCCATATCATAGCTAGCGTTGTTAGCTTCGATTCGCATGTTTGAACACAAAAATCCGATATCACACGAGCCAGGTATGAACATTTTAATTTACTCAAGGACTCCTCTCAACTCCTTCCTCAAGTTTGCTAATTTCGTCATGTCTCTCGACCTGAGTTTCAAAACCTTGATTTTTTAATTCCATATCATAGCTAGCATTGTTAGCTTCGATTCGCATGTTTGAACACAAAAATCCGATATAACACGAGCCAGGTATGAACATTTTAATTTACTCAACGACTCCTCTCAACTCCTTCCTCAAGTTTGCTAATTTCGTCATGTCTCTCGACCTGAGTTTCAAAATCTGGATTTTTAAATTCCATATCATAGCTAGCGTTGTTAGCTTCGATTCGCATGTTTGAACACAAAAATCCGATATCACACGAGCCAGGTATAAACATTTTAATTTACTCAAGGGCTCCTCTCAACTCCTTCCTCAAGTTTGCTAATTTCGTCATGTCTCTCGACCTGAGTTTCAAAACCTTGATTTTTTAATTCCATATCATAGCTAGCATTGTTAGCTTCGATTCGCATGTTTGAACACAAAAATCCGATATAACACGAGCCAGGTATGAACATTTTAATTTACTCAAGGACTCCTCTCAACTCCATCCTCAAGTTTGCTAATTTCGTCATGTCTCTCGACCTGAGTTTCAAAATCTGGATTTTTAAATTCCATATCATAGCTAGCGTTGCTAGCTTCGATTCGCATGTTTGAACACAAAAATCCGATATCACACGAGCCAGGTATAAACAGTTTAATTTACTCAAGGGCTCCTCTCAACTCCCTCCTCAAGTTTGCTATTTTCGTCATGTCTCTCGACCTGAGTTTCAAAATCTTGATTTTTAAATTCCATATCATAGCTAGCGTTGTTACCTTCGACTCGCATGTTTGAACACAAAAATCCGATATCACACGAGCCAGGTATGAACATTTTAATTTACTCAAGGACTCCTCTCAACTCCTTCCTCAAGTTTGCTAATTTCGTCATGTCTCTCGACCTGAGTTTCAAAACCTTGATTTTTTAATTCCATATCATAGCTAGCATTGTTAGCTTCGATACGCATGTTTGAACACAAAAATCCGATATCACACGAGCCAGGTATGAACATTTTAATTTACTCAAGGACTCCTCTCAACTCCTTCCTCAAGTTTGCTAATTTCGTCATGTCTCTCGACCTAAGTTTCAAAACCTTGATTTTTTAATTCCATATCATAGCTAGCATTGTTAGCTTCGATTCGCATGTTTGAACACAAAAATCCGATATCACACGAGCCAGGTATGAACATTTTAATTTACTCAAGGACTCCTCTCAACCCCTTCCTCAAGTTTGCTAATTTCGTCATGTCTCTCGACCTGAGTTTCAAAATCTGGATTTTTAAATTCCATATCATAGCTAGCGTTGTTAGCTTCGATTCGCATGTTTGAACACAAAAATTCGATATCACACGAGCGAGGTATAAACATTTTAATTTACCTACTAGCTCTTCTCAACTCCCTCCTCAAATTTGGTAATTTCGTCAGGTCTCTCGACCTGAGTTTCAAAATCCTGATTTTTTAATTCCATATCATAGCTAGCGTTGTTAGCTTCGATTCGCATGTTTGAACACAAAAATCCGATATCACACGAGCCAGGTATGAACAGTTTAATTTACTCAAGGGCTCCTCTCAACTCCCTCCTCAAGTTTGCTATTTTCGTCATGTCTCTCGACCTGAGTTTCAAAATCTTGATTTTTTAATTCCATATCATAGCTAGCGTTGTTAGCTTCGATTCGCATGTTTGAACACAAAAATCCGATATCACACGAGCCAGGTATGAACATTTTAATTTACTTAAGGGCTCCTCTCAACTCCCTTCTCAAGTTTGCTATTTTCGTCATGTCTCTCGACCTGAGTTTCAAAATCTGGATTTTTAAATTCCATATCATAGCTAGCGTTGTTAGCTTCGATTCGCATGTTTGAACACAAAAATCCGATATCACACGAGCCAGGTATGAACATTTTAATTTACTCAAGGGCTCCTCTCAACTCCTTCCTCAAGTTTGCTAATTTCGTCATGTCTCTCGACTTGAGTTTCAAAACCTTGATTTTTTAATTCCATATCATAGCTAGCATTGTTAGCTTCGATTCGCATGTTTGAACACAAAAATCCGATATAACACGAGCCAGGTATGAACATTTTAATTTACTCAAGGACTCCTCTCAACTCCTTCCTCAAGTTTGCTAATTTCGTCATGTCTCTCGACCTGAGTTTCAAAATCTTGATTTTTTAATTCCATATCATAGCTAGCGTTGTTAGCTTCGATTCGCATGTTTGAACACAAAAATCCGATATCACACAAGCCAGGTATGAACATTTTAATTTACCTACTAGCTCTTCTCAACTCCCTCCTCAAATTTGGTAATTTCATCAGATCTCTCGACCTGAGTTTCAATATCCTGATTTTTTAATTCCATATCATAGCTAGCGTTGTTAGCTTCGATTCGCATGTTTAAACACAAAAATCCGATATCACACGAGCCAGGTATGAACATTTTAATTTACTCAAGGGCTCGTCTCAACTCCCTCCTCAAGTTTGCTAATTTCGTCATGTCTCTCGACCTGAGTTTCAAAACCCGTATTTTTTAATTCCATATCATAGCTAGCATTGTTAGCTTCGATCCGCATGTTTGAACACAAAAATCCGATATCACACGAGCCAGGTATGAACATTTTAATTTACTCAAGGACTCCTCTCAACTCCTTCCTCAAGTTTGCTAATTTCGTCATGTCTCTCGACCTGAGTTTCAAAATCTTGATTTTTTAATTCCATATCATAGCTAGCGTTGTTAGCTTCGATTCGCATGTTTGAACACAAAAATCCGATATCACACAAGCCAGGTATGAACATTTTAATTTACCTACTAGCTCTTCTCAACTCCCTCCTCAAATTTGGTAATTTCGTCAGGTCTCTCGACCTGAGTTTCAATATCCTGATTTTTTAATTCCATATCATAGCTAGCGTTGTTAGCTTCGATTCGCATGTTTAAACACAAAAATCCGATATCACACGAGCCAGGTATGAACAGTTTAATTTACTCAAGGGCTCCTCTCAACTCCTTCCTCAAGTTTGCTAATTTCGTCATGTCTCTCGACCTGACTTTCAAAATCTTGATTTTTTAATTCCATATCATAGCTAGCGTTGTTAGCTTCGATTCGCATGTTTGAACACAAAAATCCGATATCACACGAGCCAGGTATGAACATTTTAATTTACTCAAGGACTCCTCTCAACTCCTTCCTCAAGTTTGCTAATTTCGTCATGTCTCTCGACCTGAGTTTCAAAACCTTGATTTTTTAATTCCATATCATAGCTAGCATTGTTAGCTTCGATTCGCATGTTTGAACACAAAAATCCGATATAACACGAGCCAGGTATGAACATTTTAATTTACTCAAGGACTCCTCTCAACTCCTTCCTCAAGTTTGCTAATTTCGTCATGTCTCTCGACCTGAGTTTCAAAATCTTGATTTTTTAATTCCATATCATAGCTAGCGTTGTTAGCTTCGATTCGCATGTTTGAACACAAAAATCCGATATCACACGAGCCAGGTATAAACATTTTAATTTACTCAAGGGCTCCTCTCAACTCCTTCCTCAAGTTTGCTAATTTCGTCATGTCTCTCGACCTGAGTTTCAAAACCTTGATTTTTTAATTCCATATCATAGCTAGCATTGTTAGCTTCGATTCGCATGTTTGAACACAAAAATCCGATATAACACGAGCCAGGTATGAACATTTTAATTTACTCAAGGACTCCTCTCAACTCCTTCCTCAAGTTTGCTAATTTCGTCATGTCTCTCGACCTGAGTTTCAAAATCTGGATTTTTAAATTCCATATCATAGCTAGCGTTGCTAGCTTCGATTCGCATGTTTGAACACAAAAATCCGATATCACACGAGCCAGGTATAAACATTTTAATTTACTCAAGGGCTCCTCTCAACTCCTTCCTCAAGTTTGCTAATTTCGTCATGTCTCTCGACCTGAGTTTCAAAACCTTGATTTTTTAATTCCATATCATAGCTAGCATTGTTAGCTTCGATTCGCATGTTTGAACACAAAAATCCGATATAACACGAGCCAGGTATGAACATTTTAATTTACTCAAGGACTCCTCTCAACTCCTTCCTCAAGTTTGCTAATTTCGTCATGTCTCTCGACCTGAGTTTCAAAATCTGGATTTTTAAATTCCATATCATAGCTAGCGTTGTTAGCTTCGATTCGCATGTTTGAACACAAAAATCCGATATCACACGAGCCAGGTATAAACAGTTTAATTTACTCAAGGGCTCCTCTCAACTCCCTCCTCAAGTTTGCTATTTTCGTCATGTCTCTCGACCTGAGTTTCAAAATCTTGATTTTTAAATTCCATATCATAGCTAGCGTTGTTACCTTCGACTCGCATGTTTGAACACAAAAATCCGATATCACACGAGCCAGGTATGAACAGTTTAATTTACTCAAGGGCTCCTCTCAACTCCTTCCTCAAGTTTGCTAATTTCGTCATGTCTCTCGACCTGACTTTCAAAATCTTGATTTTTTAATTCCATATCATAGCTAGCGTTGTTAGCTTCGATTCGCATGTTTGAACACAAAAATCCGATATCACACGAGCCAGGTATGAACATTTTAATTTACTCAAGGACTCCTCTCAACTCCTTCCTCAAGTTTGCTAATTTCGTCATGTCTCTCGACCTGAGTTTCAAACTCTGGATTTTTAAATTCCATATCATAGCTAGCGTTGTTAGCTTCGATTCGCATTTTTGAACACAAAAATCCGATATCACACGAGCCAGGTATAAACATTTTAATTTACTCAAGGGCTCCTCTCAACTCCTTCCTCAAGTTTGCTAATTTCGTCATGTCTCTCGACCTAAGTTTCATAGCCCTCCTCAAGCGTTGTTACCTAGCGTTGTTACCTTCGACTCGCATGTTTGAACACAAAAATCCGATATCACACGAGCCAGGTATGAACAGTTTAATTTACTCAAGGGCTCCTCTCAACTCCTTCCTCAAGTTTGCTAATTTCGTCATGTCTCTCGACCTGACTTTCAAAATCTTGATTTTTTAATTCCATATCATAGCTAGCGTTGTTAGCTTCGATTCGCATGTTTGAACACAAAAATCCGATATCACACGAGCCAGGTATGAACATTTTAATTTACTCAAGGACTCCTCTCAACTCCTTCCTCAAGTTTGCTAATTTCGTCATGTCTCTCGACCTGAGTTTCAAAACCTTGATTTTTTAATTCCATATCATAGCTAGCATTGTTAGCTTCGATTCGCATGTTTGAACACAAAAATCCGATATAACACGAGCCAGGTATGAACATTTTAATTTACTCAAGGACTCCTCTCAACTCCTTCCTCAAGTTTGCTAATTTCGTCATGTCTCTCGACCTGAGTTTCAAAATCTGGATTTTTAAATTCCATATCATAGCTAGCGTTCTTAGCTTCGATTCGCATGTTTGAACACAAAAATCCGATATCACACGAGCCAGGTATAAACATTTTAATTTACTCAAGGGCTCCTCTCAACTCCTTCCTCAAGTTTGCTAATTTCGTCATGTCTCTCGACCTGAGTTTCAAAACCTTGATTTTTTAATTCCATATCATAGCTAGCATTGTTAGCTTCGATTCGCATGTTTGAACACAAAAATCCGATATAACACGAGCCAGGTATGAACAGTTTAATTTACTCAAGGGCTCCTCTCAACTCCTTCCTCAAGTTTGCTAATTTCGTCATGTCTCTCGACCTGACTTTCAAAATCTTGATTTTTTAATTCCATATCATAGCTAGCGTTGTTAGCTTCGATTCGCATGTTTGAACACAAAAATCCGATATAACACGAGCCAGGTATAAACAGTTTAATTTACTCAAGGGCTCCTCTCAACTCCCTCCTCAAGTTTGCTAATTTCGTCATGTCTCTCGACCTGAGTTTCAAAATCTGGATTTTTAAATTCCATATCATAGCTAGCGTTGCTAGCTTCGATTCGCATGTTTGAACACAAAAATCCGATATCACACGAGCCAGGTATAAACATTTTAATTTACTCAAGGGCTCCTCTCAACTCCTTCCTCAAGTTTGCTAATTTCGTCATGTCTCTCGACCTGAGTTTCAAAACCTTGATTTTTTAATTCCATATCATAGCTAGCATTGTTAGCTTCGATTCGCATGTTTGAACACAAAAATCCGATATAACACGAGCCAGGTATGAACATTTTAATTTACTCAAGGACTCCTCTCAACTCCTTCCTCAAGTTTGCTAATTTCGTCATGTCTCTCGACCTGAGTTTCAAAATCTGGATTTTTAAATTCCATATCATAGCTAGCGTTGTTAGCTTCGATTCGCATGTTTGAACACAAAAATCCGATATCACACGAGCCAGGTATAAACAGTTTAATTTACTCAAGGGCTCCTCTCAACTCCCTCCTCAAGTTTGCTATTTTCGTCATGTCTCTCGACCTGAGTTTCAAAATCTTGATTTTTAAATTCCATATCATAGCTAGCGTTGTTACCTTCGACTCGCATGTTTGAACACAAAAATCCGATATCACACGAGCCAGGTATGAACAGTTTAATTTACTCAAGGGCTCCTCTCAACTCCTTCCTCAAGTTTGCTAATTTCGTCATGTCTCTCGACCTGACTTTCAAAATCTTGATTTTTTAATTCCATATCATAGCTAGCGTTGTTAGCTTCGATTCGCATGTTTGAACACAAAAATCCGATATCACACGAGCCAGGTATGAACATTTTAATTTACTCAAGGACTCCTCTCAACTCCTTCCTCAAGTTTGCTAATTTCGTCATGTCTCTCGACCTGAGTTTCAAACTCTGGATTTTTAAATTCCATATCATAGCTAGCGTTGTTAGCTTCGATTCGCATGTTTGAACACAAAAATCCGATATCACACGAGCCAGGTATAAACATTTTAATTTACTCAAGGGCTCCTCTCAACTCCTTCCTCAAGTTTGCTAATTTCGTCATGTCTCTCGACCTAAGTTTCATAGCCCTCCTCAAGCGTTGTTACCTAGCGTTGTTACCTTCGACTCGCATGTTTGAACACAAAAATCCGATATCACACGAGCCAGGTATGAACAGTTTAATTTACTCAAGGGCTCCTCTCAACTCCTTCCTCAAGTTTGCTAATTTCTTCATGTCTCTCGACCTGACTTTCAAAATCTTGATTTTTTAATTCCATATCATAGCTAGCGTTGTTAGCTTCGATTCGCATGTTTGAACACAAAAATCCGATATCACACGAGCCAGGTATGAACATTTTAATTTACTCAAGGACTCCTCTCAACTCCTTCCTCAAGTTTGCTAATTTCGTCATGTCTCTCGACCTGAGTTTCAAAACCTTGATTTTTTAATTCCATATCATAGCTAGCATTGTTAGCTTCGATTCGCATGTTTGAACACAAAAATCCGATATAACACGAGCCAGGTATGAACATTTTAATTTACTCAAGGACTCCTCTCAACTCCTTCCTCAAGTTTGCTAATTTCGTCATGTCTCTCGACCTGAGTTTCAAAATCTGGATTTTTAAATTCCATATCATAGCTAGCGTTCTTAGCTTCGATTCGCATGTTTGAACACAAAAATCCGATATCACACGAGCCAGGTATAAACATTTTAATTTACTCAAGGGCTCCTCTCAACTCCTTCCTCAAGTTTGCTAATTTCGTCATGTCTCTCGACCTGAGTTTCAAAACCTTGATTTTTTAATTCCATATCATAGCTAGCATTGTTAGCTTCGATTCGCATGTTTGAACACAAAAATCCGATATAACACGAGCCAGGTATAAACAGTTTAATTTACTCAAGGGCTCCTCTCAACTCCCTCCTCAAGTTTGCTATTTTCGTCATGTCTCTCGACCTGAGTTTCAAAATCTTGATTTTTAAATTCCATATCATAGCTAGCGTTGTTACCTTCGACTCGCATGTTTGAACACAAAAATCCGATATCACACGAGCCAGGTATGAACAGTTTAATTTACTCAAGGGCTCCTCTCAACTCCTTCCTCAAGTTTGCTAATTTCGTCATGTCTCTCGACCTGACTTTCAAAATCTTGATTTTTTAATTCCATATCATAGCTAGCGTTGTTAGCTTCGATTCGCATGTTTGAACACAAAAATCCGATATCACACGAGCCAGGTATGAACATTTTAATTTACTCAAGGACTCCTCTCAACTCCTTCCTCAAGTTTGCTAATTTCGTCATGTCTCTCGACCTGAGTTTCAAACTCTGGATTTTTAAATTCCATATCATAGCTAGCGTTGTTAGCTTCGATTCGCATGTTTGAACACAAAAATCCGATATCACACGAGCCAGGTATAAACATTTTAATTTACTCAAGGGCTCCTCTCAACTCCTTCCTCAAGTTTGCTAATTTCGTCATGTCTCTCGACCTAAGTTTCATAGCCCTCCTCAAGCGTTGTTACCTAGCGTTGTTACCTTCGACTCGCATGTTTGAACACAAAAATCCGATATCACACGAGCCAGGTATGAACAGTTTAATTTACTCAAGGGCTCCTCTCAACTCCTTCCTCAAGTTTGCTAATTTCGTCATGTCTCTCGACCTGACTTTCAAAATCTTGATTTTTTAATTCCATATCATAGCTAGCGTTGTTAGCTTCGATTCGCATGTTTGAACACAAAAATCCGGTATCACACGAGCCAGGTATGAACATTTTAATTTACTCAAGGACTCCTCTCAACTCCTTCCTCAAGTTTGCTAATTTCGTCATGTCTCTCGACCTGAGTTTCAAAACCTTGATTTTTTAATTCCATATCATAGCTAGCATTGTTAGCTTCGATTCGCATGTTTGAACACAAAAATCCGATATAACACGAGCCAGGTATGAACATTTTAATTTACTCAAGGACTCCTCTCAACTCCTTCCTCAAGTTTGCTAATTTCGTCATGTCTCTCGACCTGAGTTTCAAAATCTGGATTTTTAAATTCCATATCATAGCTAGCGTTGTTAGCTTCGATTCGCATGTTTGAACACAAAAATCCGATATCACACGAGCCAGGTATAAACATTTTAATTTACTCAAGGGCTCCTCTCAACTCCTTCCTCAAGTTTGCTAATTTCGTCATGTCTCTCGACCTGAGTTTCAAAACCTTGATTTTTTAATTCCATATCATAGCTAGCATTGTTAGCTTCGATTCGCATGTTTGAACACAAAAATCCGATATAACACGAGCCAGGTATGAACATTTTAATTTACTCAAGGACTCCTCTCAACTCCTTCCTCAAGTTTGCTAATTTCGTCATGTCTCTCGACCTGAGTTTCAAAATCTGGATTTTTAAATTCCATATCATAGCTAGCGTTGCTAGCTTCGATTCGCATGTTTGAACACAAAAATCCGATATCACACGAGCCAGGTATGAACATTTTAATTTACTCAAGGACTCCTCTCAACTCCTTCCTCAAGTTTGCTAATTTCGTCATGTCTCTCGACCTGAGTTTCAAACTCTGGATTTTTAAATTCCATATCATAGCTAGCGTTGTTAGCTTCGATTCGCATGTTTGAACACAAAAATCCGATATCACACGAGCCAGGTATAAACATTTTAATTTACTCAAGGGCTCCTCTCAACTCCTTCCTCAAGTTTGCTAATTTCGTCATGTCTCTCGACCTAAGTTTCATAGCCCTCCTCAAGCGTTGTTACCTAGCGTTGTTACCTTCGACTCGCATGTTTGAACACAAAAATCCGATATCACACGAGCCAGGTATGAACAGTTTAATTTACTCAAGGGCTCCTCTCAACTCCTTCCTCAAGTTTGCTAATTTCGTCATGTCTCTCGACCTGACTTTCAAAATCTTGATTTTTTAATTCCATATCATAGCTAGCGTTGTTAGCTTCGATTCGCATGTTTGAACACAAAAATCCGATATCACACGAGCCAGGTATGAACATTTTAATTTACTCAAGGACTCCTCTCAACTCCTTCCTCAAGTTTGCTAATTTCGTCATGTCTCTCGACCTGAGTTTCAAAACCTTGATTTTTTAATTCCATATCATAGCTAGCATTGTTAGCTTCGATTCGCATGTTTGAACACAAAAATCCGATATAACACGAGCCAGGTATGAACATTTTAATTTACTCAACGACTCCTCTCAACTCCTTCCTCAAGTTTGCTAATTTCGTCATGTCTCTCGACCTGAGTTTCAAAATCTGGATTTTTAAATTCCATATCATAGCTAGCGTTGTTAGCTTCGATTCGCATGTTTGAACACAAAAATCCGATATCACACGAGCCAGGTATAAACATTTTAATTTACTCAAGGGCTCCTCTCAACTCCTTCCTCAAGTTTGCTAATTTCGTCATGTCTCTCGACCTGAGTTTCAAAACCTTGATTTTTTAATTCCATATCATAGCTAGCATTGTTAGCTTCGATTCGCATGTTTGAACACAAAAATCCGATATAACACGAGCCAGGTATGAACATTTTAATTTACTCAAGGACTCCTCTCAACTCCATCCTCAAGTTTGCTAATTTCGTCATGTCTCTCGACCTGAGTTTCAAAATCTGGATTTTTAAATTCCATATCATAGCTAGCGTTGCTAGCTTCGATTCGCATGTTTGAACACAAAAATCCGATATCACACGAGCCAGGTATAAACAGTTTAATTTACTCAAGGGCTCCTCTCAACTCCCTCCTCAAGTTTGCTATTTTCGTCATGTCTCTCGACCTGAGTTTCAAAATCTTGATTTTTAAATTCCATATCATAGCTAGCGTTGTTACCTTCGACTCGCATGTTTGAACACAAAAATCCGATATCACACGAGCCAGGTATGAACATTTTAATTTACTCAAGGACTCCTCTCAACTCCTTCCTCAAGTTTGCTAATTTCGTCATGTCTCTCGACCTGAGTTTCAAAACCTTGATTTTTTAATTCCATATCATAGCTAGCATTGTTAGCTTCGATACGCATGTTTGAACACAAAAATCCGATATCACACGAGCCAGGTATGAACATTTTAATTTACTCAAGGACTCCTCTCAACTCCTTCCTCAAGTTTGCTAATTTCGTCATGTCTCTCGACCTAAGTTTCAAAACCTTGATTTTTTAATTCCATATCATAGCTAGCATTGTTAGCTTCGATTCGCATGTTTGAACACAAAAATCCGATATCACACGAGCCAGGTATGAACATTTTAATTTACTCAAGGACTCCTCTCAACCCCTTCCTCAAGTTTGCTAATTTCGTCATGTCTCTCGACCTGAGTTTCAAAATCTGGATTTTTAAATTCCATATCATAGCTAGCGTTGTTAGCTTCGATTCGCATGTTTGAACACAAAAATTCGATATCACACGAGCGAGGTATAAACATTTTAATTTACCTACTAGCTCTTCTCAACTCCCTCCTCAAATTTGGTAATTTCGTCAGGTCTCTCGACCTGAGTTTCAAAATCCTGATTTTTTAATTCCATATCATAGCTAGCGTTGTTAGCTTCGATTCGCATGTTTGAACACAAAAATCCGATATCACACGAGCCAGGTATGAACAGTTTAATTTACTCAAGGGCTCCTCTCAACTCCCTCCTCAAGTTTGCTATTTTCGTCATGTCTCTCGACCTGAGTTTCAAAATCTTGATTTTTTAATTCCATATCATAGCTAGCGTTGTTAGCTTCGATTCGCATGTTTGAACACAAAAATCCGATATCACACGAGCCAGGTATGAACATTTTAATTTACTTAAGGGCTCCTCTCAACTCCCTTCTCAAGTTTGCTATTTTCGTCATGTCTCTCGACCTGAGTTTCAAAATCTGGATTTTTAAATTCCATATCATAGCTAGCGTTGTTAGCTTCGATTCGCATGTTTGAACACAAAAATCCGATATCACACGAGCCAGGTATGAACATTTTAATTTACTCAAGGGCTCCTCTCAACTCCTTCCTCAAGTTTGCTAATTTCGTCATGTCTCTCGACTTGAGTTTCAAAACCTTGATTTTTTAATTCCATATCATAGCTAGCATTGTTAGCTTCGATTCGCATGTTTGAACACAAAAATCCGATATAACACGAGCCAGGTATGAACATTTTAATTTACTCAAGGACTCCTCTCAACTCCTTCCTCAAGTTTGCTAATTTCGTCATGTCTCTCGACCTGAGTTTCAAAATCTTGATTTTTTAATTCCATATCATAGCTAGCGTTGTTAGCTTCGATTCGCATGTTTGAACACAAAAATCCGATATCACACAAGCCAGGTATGAACATTTTAATTTACCTACTAGCTCTTCTCAACTCCCTCCTCAAATTTGGTAATTTCATCAGATCTCTCGACCTGAGTTTCAATATCCTGATTTTTTAATTCCATATCATAGCTAGCGTTGTTAGCTTCGATTCGCATGTTTAAACACAAAAATCCGATATCACACGAGCCAGGTATGAACATTTTAATTTACTCAAGGGCTCGTCTCAACTCCCTCCTCAAGTTTGCTAATTTCGTCATGTCTCTCGACCTGAGTTTCAAAACCCGTATTTTTTAATTCCATATCATAGCTAGCATTGTTAGCTTCGATCCGCATGTTTGAACACAAAAATCCGATATCACACGAGCCAGGTATGAACATTTTAATTTACTCAAGGACTCCTCTCAACTCCTTCCTCAAGTTTGCTAATTTCGTCATGTCTCTCGACCTGAGTTTCAAAATCTTGATTTTTTAATTCCATATCATAGCTAGCGTTGTTAGCTTCGATTCGCATGTTTGAACACAAAAATCCGATATCACACAAGCCAGGTATGAACATTTTAATTTACCTACTAGCTCTTCTCAACTCCCTCCTCAAATTTGGTAATTTCGTCAGGTCTCTCGACCTGAGTTTCAATATCCTGATTTTTTAATTCCATATCATAGCTAGCGTTGTTAGCTTCGATTCGCATGTTTAAACACAAAAATCCGATATCACACGAGCCAGGTATGAACAGTTTAATTTACTCAAGGGCTCCTCTCAACTCCCTCCTCAAGTTTGCTATTTTCGTCATGTCTCTCGACCTGAGTTTCAAAATCTTGATTTTTTAATTCCATATGATAGCTAGCGTTGTTACCTTCGATTTGCATGTTTGAACACAAAAATCCGATATCACACGAGCCAGGTATGAACATTTTAATTTACTCAAGGGCTCCTCTCAACTCCCTCCTCAAATTTGCTAATTTCGTCATGTCTCTCGACCTGAGTTTCAAAATCCTGATTTTTTAATTCCATATCATAGCTAGGGTTGTTACCTTCGATTCGCATGTTTGAATACAAAAATCCGATATCACACGAGCCAGGTATGAACATTTTAATTTACTCAAGGGCTCCTCTCAACTCCCTCCTCAAATTTGCGAATTTCGTCATCTCTCTCGACCTGAGTTTCAAAATCTTGATTTTTTAATTCCATATCATAGGTAGGGTTGTTAGCTTCGATTGGCATGTTTGAACACATAAATCCGATATGACACGAACCAGGTATGAATATTTTAATTTTACCTACTAGCTCTTCTCAACTCCCTCCTCAAGTTTGCTAATTTCGTCATGTGTCTCGACCTGAGTTTCAAAATCTTAATTTTTCTCATTCCATATCATAGCTAGCATTGTTAGCTTCGATTCGCATGTTTGAACACAAAAATCCGATATCAGACGAGCCAGGTATGAACATTTTAATTTACTCAAGGGCTCCTCTCAACTCCCTCCTCAAGTTTGCTAATTTCCTCATTTCTCTCAACGTGAGTTTCAAAATCTTGATTTTTTAATTCCATATCATAACTAGCGTTGTTAGCTTCGATTCGCATGTTTTAGCACAAAAATCTGATATCACACGAGCCAGATATGAACATTTTAATTTACTCAAGGGCTCCTCTCAACTCCTTCCTCAAGTTTGCTAATTTCGTCATGTCTCTCGACTTGAGTTTCAAAAATCTGGATTTTTTAATTCCATGTCATAGCTAGGGTTGTTAGCTCTGATTCGCATGTTTGAACACAAAAATCCGATATCACACGAGCCAGGTATGAACATTTTAATTTACTCAACGGCTCCTCTCAACTCCCTCCTCAAGTTTGCTATTTTCGTCATGTCTCTCGACCTGCGTTTCAAAACCTTAATTTTTTAATTCCATATCATAGCTAGCGTTGTTAGCTTCGATTCGCATGTTTGAACACAAAAATCCGATATCACACGAGCCAGGTATGAACATTTTAATTTACTCAAGGACTCCTCTCAACTCCTTCCTCAAGTTTGCTAATTCCGTCATGTC